>NW_025747132.1:32500-68653 GCF_021184085.1 Oncorhynchus gorbuscha
TATTACTCTGTGTCGTCGGCCTTGAAACAGAGTGTTCCAAACTTTTCCCCTTCGCAAACAAAATACAATCCTGATCCATGTGCAACGGGGGGAGAATCAGAGGAAGAATGTTGGCCCCAACAATTATATCCAGTGACTGTGGGGTTGTTTCACAAGACAGAGCGAGAGAGGCGGCAGCTTCTCAAACATTGTAAAATGTAACACCACCTGACACAGCAACCCTGCGCTGCTCGGATGCTTCTTATTGTTATTTGGGAAATGCTAGACATATTTCTGCAGCTTTTCCTCTTACCATAACAAGGCCAATTCAATATGGTGCTATTATTGCCGTGTGGAGTGCAGGGCGGCAAGGGCCAGAGCAGCATTGTGTGTTCACAAAGGGTTATGGAGTAAGAAATAATTCAACAATATGTCAAATGTAATATTTTAACATTGATTTTGATACCTTCATGGCCTAGGAGTTAGTTCAGAGTTACATGTCCTGTTGGCAATAACTTGATGAGACAACAGAGCACAATGCATCAGAACATATTTGTAATACAGGCCTTTGTAACGACAATCATGACTTCCCAAGTTTTACTTTTCGAGAGAACAATGGCAAAGAAAAGACCATCTACAAAGCAATATTAATTAAAGCAATCAATGTACTCACTCTGAAACACTGTGCCTCCCATAATCCATTATGGTATGTTCCCACTTAACTAGTAAATGCATTTTCTCATCCTATATCGAATAGAACAACATGGCAACGCGGCTCTTCATTTCTTCATTGTGCTTAGAGGGCAGCCCAAGTGTTGAGCGCTAAGGAGAAGTGCATAACTTTAAGCTAATATAATTCACAGATGTGGTGTATTGGCTTTTAGTGTGGTTTTAGTGCTCAGAGGCTAGAACATAATGCATGCTGGGAGACCTGAGAATCTTGACACCGCAACTAAAAGAAACCTCTCCACTTACCGTCTCCTTACCTCAGCCCACCCTGACCTAGATACATTTCTGATGATGTCGTAATTAAAATACTCATTTGATAATAATGTAATAACTGAAGCACCCTGGAGGGCTTTTTAAAGAAAACATTTATCCAGACTGCCAGTAAAGCGTGTGTAATTCCCCATAGAGAATACAGTAGCTTATGTCGGTGTGTATTTGGGGGGCTCCGGACCTTTTCAGGGGACGGATTTCATACGGTAATCATTCACATTTTCACTCCCTATTGGCAGGGCTGGCGTCGACCACCCAGTGGATGATATTGGCTCCCTAAGGACATTGGTATTCGAAGGGTTAAGTTGGAAGCACTTCCCAGATCACTGAACTCAGTCCTGAAGTAGGCTACGGGTTGTTTTTTTGTAAGGTTGAATTATATATCTTTTTTACAGGCTGTTGTTGTGAAGATTTAGAAGTGGTCTTTTGTTTTCATTGTCGAGGGGTGAGCTAACGGCAGCTCCACTAGCTTCAGGTAGGAGATGGCTCTGGTTAATGGGCATATAACCCTCTAATAGATATGAAAGTGGAGCAATGTCGAAGGCAGGCTGATGACCAAGCTTGTAACCAACTTCAGTCATTTCTTATTTGCCCTGGAACACAAAAAGCAGCAGATGACATGTACATGACACTACTTAAAGGGATAATTAACCCAAATTACAAAATGACACATTGGTTTCCTTACCGTGTACACAGTCTATGGACGAGATATGGCAGCAATCCGTGCTCTGGTTTAGTTTCCCTGGCACTGTCTCCACACGCTAACGTTTTAGCATTTGTAGCACAAATCCCATTCAAGCCATGGAACGGATAATAGCTTTTTCATGCATGTTCAAATCATCTACAGTATAAGAGACTTTATGGAGCTTCACAATCAATTTCAGATACTTTTGGATGATTTGGATATGATGCGCGAAAATGTAATGCCAATATCGGTCCCATTACTTGAATGGGAGTTGTGCCACTAATGCTAAAATGTTAGCATGTGGGAAAAGTAGTAGGGAAACTAAACCAAAACATGAATTACTGTAATACGTTGTCCATAGACTGCTTACAGGGTAAGGACATTTGGGGTCACTATCACTTTAACGTCCATATGTTGACCAATCCTTATTGTTGGGTGGGGGTACTGTCAGCTGAGTGAGCTTTGCTGTTAAAGCTGTTTTTGGAGCTGTTAAATCTCTATTCACAAACAATGTAAATGATATGGGTTGTCATTGTCCTTGGCTTCTGTCTGTTTTCTCTGAGCGTGTGATGCTTGTGATGATCAGCTGATGTGACCCCAATAAACTAAGCCAAACCCATCTCATCAGACAAAGCTGAAGGACACTACTCTGATTGTTTTGTTCAGAGAAGGCTAATAGTGCCATCTAGTGGTCCCAACTCACCCTGCAGTTAGTTCACAGGGACAACAGTCTTCCTTTTGATATAGAGAAAAATGATGTCATCATGGGAGGTTTGTGAGTAATGTGATTTCATGAGATTTACAAAGTATCTATGCATGGATGTAAAAATGACAGCCACACACTCATTTAGGGTTGTTCTTTTTCCATGAAAGAAGAGCTGGTGATGGTGGGCAGCTCAATGTTCTGTCCTGGCTATTGGCAAGATAGAGACAGAGTCCCTTCACCCATGCCAGCTGTATCTCAATGATGCCAGTCCATTTTTTTACCAAAGCATCAATCTTTATTCACCGGTCACACACAACCGCTCCATGAATATCATTAGGTGCCCCCGATTCCGTGTTGCATTTTCAGCCCTCATTTATTCTCATCAAGGGGACAAAGACAATGAAGCGCAGGGCATCCATTTTGTTTCCTTTGTTTGCAAATTGTTTCAGGCCTTTTGTGAGGATCCGTGCGGCCGCTCTACTCTAAAGACCACAGAAGTGGAAGGGAGAGGGATTGAGCTTGTTCACTGAGCCTTGGTCATCCAGGCCTGAGCGCTGTAGATCACGCCTCACACACCATTGTGGGGGTGTTTGTTCCATGTGCTCCCTCAGCGGGGCTCGCTAATGAACATGGGGGCAGCGGGGACGGGGGCCGTGGCGAGGGTGGCGGGGAAAGATGTCGACCGAACTCACTGACAGGTTTGGCACACTGACAAGAACTGAACGGGGCAATGCTGCATGCCTTTGCATGGGGCATCATGGACATCCTGCACTGTCTCTCTGTCATTCCACAGGTCATATAGAAAACCTTACAGCTGAATATTCATAAAGGCTACTTAATGAGTAGGGAGACTATAGACCGTCTGGCATGGACTATAAGACTATAGACGGCCTGGCATGGACTATAAGACTACATATTGACCGCCTGGCATGGACTATATGACTATAGACGGCCTGGCGTGGACTATAAGACTACATATTGACCGCCTGGCATGGACTATATGACTATAGACGGCCTGGCGTGGACTATAAGACTACATATTGACCGCCTGGCATGCACTATAAGACTATAGACGGCCTGGCGTGGACTATAAGACTACATATTGACCGCCTGGCATGGACTATATGACTATAGACCGTATGGCATGGACTATAATAATAATATAATAATAATATATAATAATAAGAGACTATATGACGGCCTGGCGTGGACTATAAGATTACATATTGACCGCCTGGCATGGACTATATGACTATAGACCGTATGGCATGGACTATATGACTATAGATCGTCTGGCATGGACTATAAGACTATAGACGGCCTGGCGTGGACTATAAGATTACATATTGACCGCCTGGCATGGACTATATGACTATAGACCGTATGGCATGGACTATATGACTATAGATCGTCTGGCATGGACTATAAGACTATAGACGGCTTGGCGTGGACTATAAGACTACATATTGACCGCCTGGCATGGACTATATGACTATAGACCGTATGGCATGGACTATATGACTATAGACCGCCTGGCATGGACTATATGACTATAGACCGCCTGGCATGGACTATATGACTATAGACCGTCTGGCATGGACTATATGACTATAGATCTGGCATGGACTATATGACTATAGACCATCTGGCATGACCTATATGACTATAGACCGCCTGGCATGGACTATATGACTATAGACCCCTGGCATGGACTATATGACTATAGACCGTCTGGCATGGACTATATGACTATAGACCGTCTGGCATGGACTATATGACTATAGACCGTCTGGCATGGACTATATGACTATAGGCCGTCTGGCATGGACTATATGACTATAGACCGCCTGGCATGGACTATATGACTATAGACCGTCTGGCATGGACTATATGACTATAGACCGTCTGGCATGGACTATATGACTATAGACCCCTGGCATGGACTATATGACTATAGACCGCCTGGCATGGACTATATGACTATAGACTGCCTGGCATGGACTATATGACTATAGACCGCCTGGCATGGACTATATGACTATAGACCGTCTGGCATGGACTATATGACTATAGACCGCCTGGCATGGACTATATGACTATAGACCGCCTGGCATGGACTATAGATCGTCTGGCATGGACTATATGACTATAGACCGCCTGGCATGGACTATATGACTATAGACCGCCTGGCATGGACTATCGATCGTCTGGCATAGACTATATGACTATAGACCGCCTGGCATGGACTATAGATCGCCTGGCATGGACTATATGACTATAGATCGTCTGGCATGGACTATAAGACTATAGACCGCCTGGCATGGACTATAAGACCATAGGCCGCCTGGCATGGACTATATGACTATAGACCCCAGAGCATGGACTATAAGACTATAGACCCCCTGGCATGGACTATATGACTATAGATCGTCTGGCATGGACTATAAGACTATAGACCGTCTGGCATGGACTATATGACTATAGACCCCAGTATGGACTATAAGACTATAGACCCCCGAGCATGGACTATATGACTATAGACCCCCTGGCATGGACTATAAGACTATAGACCCCCGAGCATGGACTATATGACTATAGACCCCCTGGCATGGACTATAAGACTATAGACCCCCTGGCATGGACTATACGACTATAGACCCCTTGGCATGGACTATAAGACTATAGACCCCCTGGCATGGACTATAAGACTATAGACCCCCTGGCATGGACTATAAGACTATAGACCCCTGGCATGGACTATATGACTATAGACCCCCTGGCATGGACTATATGACTATAGACCCCTGGAATAGACTATAAGACTATAGACCCCTGGCATGGACTATAAGACTATAGACCCCTGGCATGGACTATAAGTCTATAGACCCCCTGGCATGGACTATAGACCCCCTGGCATGGACTATAAGACTATAGACTCCCTGGCATGGACTATATGACTATAGACCCCCTGGCATGGACTATAAGACTATAGACTCCCTGGCATGGACTATATGACTATAGACCCCTGGCATGGACTATATGACTATAGACCGCCTGGCATGGACTATAGATCGTCTGGCATGGACTATATGACTATAGACCGCCTGGCATGGACTATATGACTATAGACCGCCTGGCATGGACTATCGATCGTCTGGCATAGACTATATGACTATAGACCGCCTGGCATGGACTATAGATCGCCTGGCATGGACTATAAGACTATAGACCGCCTGGCATGGACTATAAGACCATAGGCCGCCTGGCATGGACTATATGACTATAGACCCCAGAGCATGGACTATAAGACTATAGACCCCCTGGCATGGACTATATGACTATAGATCGTCTGGCATGGACTATAAGACTATAGACCGCCTGGCATGGACTATAAGACTATAGACCGCCTGGCATGGACTATAAGACTATAGACCCCCTGTCATGGACTATAAGACTATAGACCGTCTGGCATGGACTATATGACTATAGACCCCCGAGTATGGACTATAAGACTATAGACCCCCGAGCATGGACTATATGACTATAGACCCCCTGGCATGGACTATAGACTCCCTGGCATGGACTATATGACTATAGACCCCCGAGTATGGACTATAAGACTATAGACCCCCGAGCATGGACTATATGACTATAGACCCCCTGGCATGGACTATAGACCCCCTGGCATGGACTATATGACTATAGACCCCCGAGCATGGACTATATGACTATAGACCCCCTGGCATGGACTATAAGACTATAGACCCCCTGGCATGGACTATACGACTATAGACCCCTTGGCATGGACTATAAGACTATAGACCCCCTGGCATGGACTATAAGACTATAGACCCCCTGGCATGGAATATAAGACTATAGACCCCCTGGCATGGACTATATGACTATAGACCGTATGGCATGGACTATATGACTATAGATCGTCTGGCATGGACTATAAGACTATAGACGGCCTGGCGTGGACTATAAGATTACATATTGACCGCCTGGCATGGACTATATGACTATAGACCGTATGGCATGGACTATGGACTATAGATCGTCTGGCATGGACTATAAGATTATAGACGGCCTGGCATGGACTATAAGATTACATATTGACCGCCTGGCATGGACTATATGACTATAGACCGTATGGCATGGACTATATGACTATAGATCGTCTGGCATGGACTATAAGACTATAGACGGCTTATGGACTATAAGACTACATATTGACCGCCTGGCATGGACTATATGACTATAGACCGTATGGCATGGACTATATGACTATAGACCGCCTGGCATGGACTATATGACTGTAGACCGCCTGGCATGGACTATATGACTATAGACCGTCTGGCATGGACTATATGACTATAGACCGTCTGGCATGGACTATATGACTATAGACCATCTGGCATGACCTATATGACTATAGACCACCTGGCATGGACTATATGACTATAGACCGCCTGGCATGGACTATATGACTATAGACCGTCTGGCATGGACTATATGACTATAGACCGTCTGGCATGGACTATATGACTATAGACTGGCATGGACTATAGACTATAGGCCGCCTGGCATGGACTATATGACTATAGACCGCCTGGCATGGACTATATGACTATAGACCGTCTGGCATGGACTATATGACTATAGACCGTCTGGCATGGACTATATGACTATAGACCCCCTGGCATGGACTATATGACTATAGACCGCCTGGCATGGACTATATGACTATAGACTGCCTGGCATGGACTATATGACTATAGACCGCCTGGCATGGACTATATGACTATAGACCGTCTGGCATGGACTATATGACTATAGACCGCCTGGCATGGACTATATGACTATAGACCGCCTGGCATGGACTATAGATCGTCTGGCATGGACTATATGACTATAGACCGCCTGGCATGGACTATATGACTATAGACCGCCTGGCATGGACTATCGATCGTCTGGCATAGACTATATGACTATAGACCGCCTGGCATGGACTATAGATCGCCTGGCATGGACTATATGACTATAGATCGTCTGGCATGGACTATAAGACTATAGACCGCCTGGCATGGACTATAAGACCATAGGCCGCCTGGCATGGACTATATGACTATAGACCCCAGAGCATGGACTATAAGACTATAGACCCCCTGGCATGGACTATATGACTATAGATCGTCTGGCATGGACTATAAGACTATAGACCGTCTGGCATGGACTATATGACTATAGACCCTATGAGCATGGACTATAAGACTATAGACCCCCGAGCATGGACTATATGACTATAGACCCCTGGCATGGACTATAAGACTATAGACCCCCGAGCATGGACTATATGACTATAGACCCCCTGGCATGGACTATAAGACTATAGACCCCTGGCATGGACTATACGACTATAGACCCCTTGGCATGGACTATAAGACTATAGACCCCTGGCATGGACTATAAGACTATAGACCCCTGGCATGGACTATAAGACTATAGACCCCCTGGCATGGACTATATGACTATAGACCCCCTGGCATGGACTATATGACTATAGACCCCTGGAATAGACTATAAGACTATAGACCCCTGGCATGGACTATAAGACTATAGACCCCCTGGCATGGACTATAAGTCTATAGACCCCCTGGCATGGACTATAGACCCCTGGCATGGACTATAAGACTATAGACTCCCTGGCATGGACTATATGACTATAGACCCCTGGCATGGACTATAAGACTATAGACTCCCTGGCATGGACTATATGACTATAGACCCCCTGGCATGGACTATATGACTATAGACCGCCTGGCATGGACTATAGATCGTCTGGCATGGACTATATGACTATAGACCGCCTGGCATGGACTATATGACTATAGACCGCCTGGCATGGACTATCGATCGTCTGGCATAGACTATATGACTATAGACCGCCTGGCATGGACTATAGATTGCCTGGCATGGACTATAAGACTATAGACCGCCTGGCATGGACTATAAGACCATAGGCCGCCTGGCATGGACTATATGACTATAGACCCCAGAGCATGGACTATAAGACTATAGACCCCCTGGCATGGACTATATGACTATAGATCGTCTGGCATGGACTATAAGACTATAGACCGCCTGGCATGGACTATAAGACTATAGACCGCCTGGCATGGACTATAAGACTATAGACCCCTGTCATGGACTATAAGACTATAGACCGTCTGGCATGGACTATATGACTATAGACCCCCGAGTATGGACTATAAGACTATAGACTGAGCATGGACTATATGACTATAGACCCCCTGGCATGGACTATAGACTCCCTGGCATGGACTATATGACTATAGACCCCCGAGTATGGACTATAAGACTATAGACCCCCGAGCATGGACTATATGACTATAGACCCCCTGGCATGGACTATAGACCCCCTGGCATGGACTATATGACTATAGACCCCCGAGCATGGACTATATGACTATAGACCCCCTGGCATGGACTATAAGACTATAGACCCCCTGGCATGGACTATACGACTATAGACCCCTTGGCATGGACTATAAGACTATAGACCCCCTGGCATGGAATATAAGACTATAGACCCCCTGGCATGGACTATAAGACTATAGACCCCCTGGCATGGACTATAAGTCTATAGACCCCCTGGCATGGACTATAGACCCCCTGGCATGGACTATAAGACTATAGACCCCCGAGCATGGACTATATGACTATAGACCCCCTGGCATGGACTATAAGACTATAGACCCCCTGGCATGGACTATACGACTATAGACCGCCTGGCATGGACTATATGACTATAGACCGTCTGGCATGGACTATATGACTATAGACCGTCTGGCATGGACTATATGACTATAGACCGTCTGGCATGACCTATATGACTATAGACCGCCTGGCATGGACTATATGACTATAGACCGCCTGGCATGGACTATATGACTATAGACCGTCTGGCATGGACTATAATGACTATAGACCGTCTGGCATGGACTATATGACTATAGACCGTCTGGCATGGACTATATGACTATAGGCCGTCTGGCATGGACTATATGACTATAGACCGCCTGGCATGGACTATATGACTATAGACCCCTGGCATGGACTATATGACTATAGACCGTCTGGCATGGACTATATGACTATAGACCCCTGGCATGGACTATATGACTATAGACCGCCTGGCATGGACTATATGACTATAGACTGCCTGGCATGGACTATATGACTATAGACCGCCTGGCATGGACTATATGACTATAGACCGTCTGGCATGGACTATATGACTATAGACCGCCTGGCATGGACTATATGACTATAGACCGCCTGGCATGGACTATAGATCGTCTGGCATGGACTATATGACTATAGACCGCCTGGCATGGACTATATGACTATAGACGGCCTGGCATGGACTATCGATCGTCTGGCATAGACTATATGACTATAGACTATATGGACTATAGATCGCCTGGCATGGACTATATGACTATAGATCGTCTGGCATGGACTATAAGACTATAGACCGCCTGGCATGGACTATAAGACCATAGGCCGCCTGGCATGGACTATATGACTATAGACCCCAGAGCATGGACTATAAGACTATAGACCCCTGGCATGGACTATATGACTATAGATCGTCTGGCATGGACTATAAGACTATAGACCGTCTGGCATGGACTATATGACTATAGACCCCGAGTATGGACTATAAGACTATAGACCCCGAGCATGGACTATATGACTATAGACCCCCTGGCATGGACTATAAGACTATAGACCCCTGAGCATGGACTATATGACTATAGACCCCCTGGCATGGACTATAAGACTATAGACCCCCTGGCATGGACTATACGACTATAGACCCCTTGGCATGGACTATAAGACTATAGACCCCCTGGCATGGACTATAAGACTATAGACCCCCTGGCATGGACTATAAGACTATAGACCCCCTGGCATGGACTATATGACTATAGACCGCCTGGCATGGACTATATGACTATAGACCGCCTGGCATGGACTATATGACTATAGACCGTCTGGCATGGACTATATGACTATAGACCGTCTGGCATGGACTATATGACTATAGACCGTCTGGCATGACCTATATGACTATAGACCGCCTGGCATGGACTATATGACTATAGACCGCCTGGCATGGACTATATGACTATAGACCGTCTGGCATGGACTATATGACTATAGACCGTCTGGCATGGACTATATGACTATAGACCGTCTGGCATGGACTATATGACTATAGGCCGTCTGGCATGGACTATATGACTATAGACCGCCTGGCATGGACTATATGACTATAGACCGTCTGGCATGGACTATATGACTATAGACCGTCTGGCATGGACTATATGACTATAGACCCCCTGGCATGGACTATATGACTATAGACCGCCTGGCATGGACTATATGACTATAGACTGCCTGGCATGGACTATATGACTATAGACCGCCTGGCATGGACTATATGACTATAGACCGTCTGGCATGGACTATATGACTATAGACCGCCTGGCATGGACTATATGACTATAGACCGCCTGGCATGGACTATAGATCGTCTGGCATGGACTATATGACTATAGACCGCCTGGCATGGACTATATGACTATAGACGGCCTGGCATGGACTATCGATCGTCTGGCATAGACTATATGACTATAGACCGCCTGGCATGGACTATAGATCGCCTGGCATGGACTATATGACTATAGATCGTCTGGCATGGACTATAAGACTATAGACCGCCTGGCATGGACTATAAGACCATAGGCCGCCTGGCATGGACTATATGACTATAGACCCCAGAGCATGGACTATAAGACTATAGACCCCCTGGCATGGACTATATGACTATAGATCGTCTGGCATGGACTATAAGACTATAGACCGTCTGGCATGGACTATATGACTATAGACCCCCGAGTATGGACTATAAGACTATAGACCCCCGAGCATGGACTATATGACTATAGACCCCCTGGCATGGACTATAAGACTATAGACCCCTGAGCATGGACTATATGACTATAGACCCCCTGGCATGGACTATAAGACTATAGACCCCCTGGCATGGACTATACGACTATAGACCCCTTGGCATGGACTATAAGACTATAGACCCCCTGGCATGGACTATAAGACTATAGACCCCCTGGCATGGACTATAAGACTATAGACCCCCTGGCATGGACTATATGACTATAGACCCCCTGGCATGGACTATATGACTATAGACCCCCTGGAATAGACTATAAGACTATAGACCCCCTGGCATGGACTATAAGACTATAGACCCCCTGGCATGGACTATAAGTCTATAGACCCCCTGGCATGGACTATAGACCCCCTGGCATGGACTATAAGACTATAGACTCCCTGGCATGGACTATATGACTATAGACCCCCTGGCATGGACTATAAGACTATAGACTCCCTGGCATGGACTATATGACTATAGACCCCCTGGCATGGACTATATGACTATAGACCCCCTGGCATGGACTATAAGACTATAGACCCCCTGGCATGGACTATATGACTATAGACCCCTTGGCATGGACTATAAGACTATAGACCCCCTGGCATGGACTATAAGACTATAGACCCCCTGGCATGGAATATAAGACTATAGACCCCTGGCATGGACTATATGACTATAGACCCCTGGCATGGACTATATGACTATAGACCCCTGGAATGGACTATAAGACTATAGACCCCCTGGCATGGACTATAAGACTATAGACCCCCTGGCATGGACTATATGACTATAGACCCCCTGGCATGGACTATAGACCCCTGGCATGGACTATAAGACTATAGACCCCCTGGCATGGACTATATGACTATAGACCCCCTGGCATGGACTATAAGACTATAGGCCCCCTGGCATGGACTATATGACTATAGACCCCTTGGCATGGACTATAATACTATAGACCCCCTGGCATGGACTATAAGACTATAGACCCCCTGGCATGGACTATAAGACTATAGACCCCTGGCATGGACTATATGACTATAGACCCCCTGGCATGGACTATATGACTATAGACCCCTGGAATAGACTATAAGACTATAGACCCCCTGGCATGGACTATAAGACTATAGACCCCTGGCATGGACTATAAGTCTATAGACCCCCTGGCATGGACTATAGACCCCTGGCATGGACTATAAGACTATAGACTCCCTGACATGGACTATATGACTATAGACCCCTGGCATGGACTATAAGACTATAGACTCCCTGGCATGGACTATATGACTATAGACCCCTGGCATGGACTATATGACTATAGACCCCCTGGAATAGACTATAAGACTATAGACCCCCTGGCATGGACTATAAGACTATAGACCCCCTGGCATGGACTATAAGAAAATGGACTATAGACCCCCTGGCATGGACTATAAGACTATAGACTCCCTGGCATGGACTATATGACTATAGACCCCCTGGCATGGAAAATGACTATAGACCCCCTGGCATGGACTATAGACCCCTGGCATGGACTATAAGACTATAGACTCCCTGGCATGGACTATAAGTCTATAGACCCCCTGGCATGGACTATAGACCCCCTGGCATGGACTATAAGACTATAGACTCCCTGGCATGGACTATATGACTATAGACCCCTTACACAGCAAAACCTCTTTAGGTTTATCTCCCACTGTGTTAAATTTAAAGTGAAACCATCTGAAAAAGTAAAAAATGTACACTTAACCCAACCAAGACTCTGGGTGTTGAAAATGTACACTTAACCCAACCAAGACTGTGGGTGTTGAAAATGTACACTTAACCCAACCAAGACTCTGGGTGTTGAAAATGTACACTTAACCCAACCAAGACTCTGGGTGTTGAAAATGTACACTTAACCCAACCAAGACTCTGGGTGTTGAAAATGTACACTTAACCCAACCAAGACTCTGGGTGTTGAAAATGTACACTTAACCCAACCAAGACTCTGGGTGTTGAAAATGTACACTTAACCCAACCAAGACTCTGGGTGTTGAAAATGTACACTTAACCCAACCAAGACTCTGGGTGTTGAAAATGTACACTTAACCCAACCAAGACTGTGGGTGTTGAAAATGTACACTTAACCCAACCAAGACTCTGGGTGTTGAAAATGTACACTTAACCCAACCAAGACTGTGGGTGTTGAAAATGTACACTTAACCCAACCAAGACTCTGGGTGTTGAAAATGTACACTTAACCCAACCAAGACTGTGGGTGTTGAAAATGTACACTTAACCCAACCAAGACTCTGGGTGTTGAAAATGTACACTTAACCCAACCAAGACTGTGGGTGTTGAAAATGTACACTTAACCCAACCAAGACTCTGGGTGTTGAAAATGTACACTTAACCCAACCAAGACTGTGGGTGTTGAAAATGTACACTTAACCCAACCAAGACTCTGGGTGTTGAAAATGTACACTTAACCCAACCAAGACTCTGGGTGTTGAAAATGTACACTTAACCCAACCAAGACTGTGGGTGTTGAAAATGTACACTTAACCCAACCAAGACTGTGGGTGTTGAAAATGTACACTTAACCCAACCAAGACTCTGGGTGTTGAAAATGTACACTTAACCCAACCAAGACTGTGGGTGTTGAAAATGTACACTTAACCCAACCAAGACTCTGGGTGTTGAAAATGTACACTTAACCCAACCAAGACTCTGGGTGTTGAAAATGTACACTTAACCCAACCAAGACTCTGGGTGTTGAAAATGTACACTTAACCCAACCAAGACTCTGGGTGTTGAAAATGTACACTTAACCCAACCAAGACTGTGGGTGTTGAAAATGTACACTTAACCCAACCAAGACTCTGGGTGTTGAAAATGTACACTTAACCCAACCAAGACTGTGGGTGTTGAAAATATAACACTTTAAAAGTGTCAGTCATTTAATCAAGAACACTGTAACTTATGTTTTAAGTGTAAGGCTCCCAAGGGGTGTTGGGGGTCAAATTACGTTTGAGTATCATTATCCAATTGATTTATGCTTGATACACACAGGAAACTGTTGAGCGTGAAAACCCCAGCAGTGTTGCAGTTCTTGACACACTCCAACCCGTGCGCCCTGCACCTACTACCATACCCGGTTCTGAATGGCACACATACTGTACTCAATCCATGTCTTAATTGTCTCAAGACATAAAAATCCTTCATTGACACATAATACCCTTCATTGACACTGATTGAAGTGGATTTAACAAGTGACATCAGCTTTCACCTGGATTCACCTGATCAGTCGATGCCATGGAAAGATGTTTTGTACAATCTCTTATTGATGTCACTTGTATGCTTAAGAGGAGCAATTTGAAACATTTTCCATCTTCCTAAAGTCAAAACACAGGCAACATACTCTCTATTTATTTATTTATTTTGAACACCGTCACACATTTTTACAAGTAAATACATTATATCTAGTCATGTATCATTTACATCATATTTGTTGAAGTAAAATATCTGTGCTCATAGGTCGAACTGAATAATTGTAAATATGGAAAACAGAAATGGGCAGGTAGACATGGTCAAATGTACCACAACCTGTTTGCATCTCAGACAGATGGTAAACAAAGGGAACAAACAGAAACCACAAAATGGAAGAAAGAAACTCAAACCCTATGACTCATCTTGAGTGCAAGAGAAGGCAGTTTATCTAAGAGTATATGAGTTTGGGATTTTTCATTGGTGTTTCCTATGCTCCTGCCTTCACTGTGTAATTACTTGTTATTGTCATGTAGGGGGCTCCCTTGAAATATATACCTTCTTCTCAATGGGACTCCCTGCCGAAATAAAAGGTTAAATAAAATAAAATATTATTCCTTAATGGTCCAATGCAGCCGCTTTTTAAATATCAATATCTAATCATTTCTGTCTGATAATGAAGTACCTTACCGTGATTGTTTTCAATTAAAATGATCAAAAAGAAAACACTTCTCAATCAAGAATTTTGCTAAATTAAATGAGTGCTAAATTAAACTGTGATAGTGGAACTGGCCCCTTCCCTCAAAATGCAGTGTAGCATGACATGCCCTGTGTTACAAAAATATAAACGCTGAAGGGATAGTTCATTCATATAAAACAACTTGGTTTCCTTCCCTTGTATTAATGAACAAGATAAGACCGCAATCCACACTTTGATTACCTGGCAACTGTCTGTAAATGCTGTTTAGCATTTTAGTCCAAAAACCAATGCCCGTCCATAGCAGAGATAGTTACGTGTTTTGAGTCCAAATCTTCCCAAGAGTCTAAAATGTAGTGTGTGTAGTTGACTAAAGTTACTATAAGATGATTTGGAACTGTGAAAAAAATGATAATATCCAGCACATTAACTTGTATTGGTTGTTGGACTGATGACCAGATAAAAACAAACAAATACAAGGTAAATAAATTACAGAATGGATTACTGTCTTACCTTAACCATAGACTGCTTACAGGGTTGAGAAACCATTGTGCAATTGTGTATTTTGGGTGAACTATCCCTTTAATGTATTTTAATGACTATGTTTCATATTTTGTTAACTTAGTATCATCCTCATGGCTTCAATGATTTTACAGCCTGTTGGGCTTTGAGACAAATATCAGCTGCCCTCTGTCTGAAAACAGCCTGACCGATGCCCAGGTTTAAAGTGGTGCCGAACATGTAGAGAGAGATTACTGTGTACAAGGTTTTATCGTCAAAGTATGTTGAGGAAAGAACGTTGCTAAAGTAATGAATGAAAATCCACAGTGCGGTAAAGAGGAAGAGAATTCCCTGCAGGATACCGGCGATGGTGACCCTCATCTGACTGTGCAGTCGGGGAGAGGAGAAGGGGCTGCCGATCTCTTTCATGCTCTTCATGTGTCTGTGCAGGTAGCACACCGTGGCACAGCTTGACCCCACCATCACACAGAGGCAAAAAAGACGTAGATCATTTCCAAAAACAGACTTGTTGTCGATATGTCAAGCAGGACATCTTTTAGAAAGGCAGCATTATCTTGTGGAGTGGCATAACTTGATGTGAAACCTGTGGTATTAGAAAGCCCCTCTCCTGAGGAATAAAATACTCCTGTAGCCCTCACAGCAAATTGAAACATAAAGAACGTCCTGTCTCCAAATAGGCCCCAGTAGACGATGCTTTTGATGTTCCTCTTCACCCAGGTGAAGAGAGCTCGCTGGGCAGGGACGATCTGGGTGTAGTAGAAGAAATTCAGCCATACAGATGTTGACATGCTGGTTGATGCCATGTACACCATTGTTAGATAAGCAGCATAGAAACACTCAGAACTGGCAGAGACCATCCACAAGCATTGTGCTGCAATGAGAGAGACCAGGTAGACAGTGGTACAGAATACCATAGATCCCAGCAGTAACTTCATGGGCTGTTTGAGTCCCTCTCTGCCGTGCGGTGGACAGAGCATGCAGAAAGCAAAAAATATGTTTGCAAAGATGTTAAGTATGGTGAGTGGTCCGTTGACTATTTTCACAGACAAGTCGTCCATCGTTATACGTGTCATTTTTTAAGAGGTTTAAGTGTGCAGGGATAGCTTATCTTCTCTCAGCGTCTGGTGTTCAAATGCTGTACACCCCATCCTAGCCAGTTGTCTGACACACCAGGAAAACAATCTCAAACATAGCACAACCTATTTACATTACACATACCCATATGTAAATGATTACGGTGTACATCAACCCAAAAGGAAAACAATGGGTGACACTTTCAAATACGCAATAAATACAATAAATGCCTTGTAAGTGCATTTATAATGCCTTATAATACACATTCTGTATAGCACCTTGTAATATGATGTATTATAAGTATTTAAAGCATCCTCATAATACATTGCTGTAATGCATTATATGCCCGGAGGACTTAGCCGTCCTGATCAGAAAATGGGTCTGTCACAGGTTGCATAATGCTTATAAGGCACTATGCCACAAGGGTATTATAAAGCGTCTTATAATACACTTTCATACTTAATGTATGATGCTTTATGAAACATTATTCATGTGTTTCTGTTCGCATTAAATCCTGTTTGGGATAGAGGGCTGCATTTTCACGTTCGGATGAAAAGCGTGCCCAGAGTAAACTGCCTGCTACTCAGTCCCAGAAGCTAATATCTGCATATTATTAGTTGATTGAGATAGAAAACACTCTGAAGATTCTAAAACCGTTTGAATGATGTCTGTGAGTATAACAGAACTCATATGGCAGGTGAAAATCTGAGAAAAATCCAACCAGGAAGTGAGGTTTGTAGTTTTTCAACTCATTGCCTATCGAATATACAGTGTCTTTAAAGTCATATTGCACTTCCTAAGACTTCCACTAGATGTCAACAGGCTTTAGAACCTTGTTTCAAACTTCTACTGTGAAGGGGTAGTGAATGAGAGCTGTTTCAATCAGGTGTCTGGCAGAAGGACATGAGCTGATCACGCGCGTGGCCGTGAGATCGACATGCGTTCCATTGCATTTCTAAAGAAAAAGGAATTGTCCGGTTGAAACATTATTGAAGATCTATGATAACATCAACAAAGATTGATGCTATACATCGTTTGATATGTTTCTACGAACTGTAATATAACTTTTTGGACTTTTCGTCTGAACTTTCGCCTGGACTTGCCCGCGCCTTGTGTGTTTGATTTTGTGAGCTAAACGCGCTAACAAAAGGAGGTATTTGGATATAAATGATGGGCTTTATCGAACAAAACAAACGTTTATTGTGGAACTGGGATTCCTGGGAGTGCATTCTGATGAAGATCATCAAAGGTAAGTGAATATTTATAATGCTATTTCTGACTTTTACTTACTCCAAAACATGGCGGGTTTCTGTATGGCTTGTGTCTGACAGATTATTGCATGGTGTGCTTTTTCCGTAAAGATTTTTGAAATCTGACACAGCGGTTGCATTATGGACAAGTATATCTTTAATTCTGTGCATAACACTTGTATCTTTTATCAAAGTGTATGATGAGTATTTCTGTAAATTGATGTGGCTCTCTGCAAATTCACAGGATGTTTTTGAGGCACAACATTACTGAACATAACGCGCCAATGTAAACTGAGATTTTTTAAATATAAATATTAACTTTATCGCACAAAACATACATGTATTGTGTAACATGAAGTCCTATGAGTGACTAGGCTCTGACCTAGTGTAATCGTGTGGTGTGCTTTTGCTGTAAAGCCTTTTTGAAATCGAACACGATGGGTAGATTAACAAGAATTTAAGCTATAATTTGTTGTATTGCACTTGTGAACGTATGAAAGTTAAATATTTCTTTAAAATATTTTTTAATTTAGCGCTCTGCCTTTTCTGCGGATATTGTCGAGGGGTTCCGCTAGCCTTCACACATCTAGATGGCCGGACGGAGCCAGAGACAGCAGTGGGGTCAAACTGTAGAACCCAGTTCCACATTTGAATATAAACATTTTTTTCTTCAAACAAACCTACACTACATTTTATCTCTGGGACCCTCAGGATGATAAATCAGAGCAAGATTACTGAATGTAAGTACATTATTTACATTCAGAGGTGAATGTATCAAACCAGTAGCCGTGATAAAAGTGTTTTGTTGTTGTCCACTATCCTCAAACAATAGCATGGTTGTCACGCCCTGACCGTAGATTGCTTTGTATGTTTGTATGTTTTGTTTGGTCAGGGTGTGATGTGGGTGGGCATTCTATGTTTGTATGTCTATGTTTTGTATTTCTATGTTTTGGCCGGGTATGGTTCTCAATCAGGGACAGCTGTCTTTCGTTGTCTCTGATTGAGAACCATACTTAGGTAGCCTGTTTTCCCACTGTTAGTTGTGGGTGGTTAGTTTCTGTTTAGTGTTTGTTGCACCTGTCAGAACTGTTTCGGGTATTCTTTTTGTTATTTTGTATTCAGTGTTCAATCATATGAACATGTACCACCCTGCACCTTGGTCTTCACCTTCTTCTAATGAATGTCGTTACAATGGTATCTTTTTTGCTGTAATAGTTACTGTAATTTGGACACTGCAGTTATATTAACAATAATTTAATCTTTCTGACCATGTAAGAATTGTCTATGTTCTGGAAAGTTGGCTGTTGTTAACAATGTTTTCTAGTCACATATTTGCATATGGGGCAACAACTGTCTCAGTTTAGGGACACCGATCCCTTAAGTAAAATGTGATCATTTCCACAATGGACAAAAACTCACAACAACACCGAGTTAGCTACCCTGTTAACATTTTATTTGACCGTGTCAAGTACAGGAATACAGACAGTTTAACTGTATACAGGCAGTTTAAATGTGACATTCTTGTTTAGTCATATACACCCATAGCAGATCATGAGCACGAACAACCCCACCAATGACTAGCTAGTAGATCACATTTCACATTATAAGGGTGTGTTTGTCCCATGTGCTACCTCAGCAGGAGCGAGGCTGCCAGGGACGAGATGTCTGCCGATCTCACTGGCAGTTTTGGCACACTGACTGAACACGCCAATGCTGCATGCCATTGCATGGGCCGTCATAGACATCCTGCACTGTCTGTCTGTCTGTCTTTCCACAGGTCATATAGCAAACTTTACTGGTGAATATCCATAAAGGCTACTTAATGTAGTAGGGAGACTATAGACTGCCTTGCATGAAAGTCCTGTGTCTACTGATCCTACTTTATGTACAAAGCCAAACCTCTTTAGTGATGTTTAACTCCCACTGTTACCATAATATACTCCCTGGATCCAGAGGTTCCGGAGCCTTCATCCCTGGGGGCTTCCGCTTCAAGATCAGATCTGGTGTTACCCGCGCCTTCGTCCTCTGTTCTGCCTCTTCAATGGCTTCTAACTCGGTTTCAGATCTTCCGAGCTCCCCCCTCATCTGACTGTGATGGTGTCTGAGACTGCCGCCTCTCCATCAACCATGGTGGATTCTACAGCTGGCTCGGGTCATTCGGGCCTCACCACTCATCGATCCTCGGCAGGTCTGCGAGGCCACTGGAGGCGAAAGAGCAACCACACGTCCTCAGCCTTTGCACCAGCTGTCGTCATCAGCAGCTCTATAGTGAAAAACATATCGGTTCCCAGGGTAAAAACCCTGTGCTATAGAAGGAATTCAGCCATACAGATGTTGACATGCTGGTTGATGCCATGTACAACATTATTAGATAAGAAGCAGAGTAAAGCTCAGAACTGGCAGAGATCATCCACAAGCATTGTGCTGCAATGAGAGAGACCAGGTAGACAGTGGTACAGAATACCATAGATCACAGCAGTAACTTCATGGGCTGTTTGAGTCCCTCTCTGCTGTGCAGTGGACAGAACATGCAGAAAGCAAAAAATGTGTTTGCAAAGATGTTTAATTTGGTGAGTGGTCCGTTGTTTACGTGTAAGGATAGCCTATCTTCCCTCTCAGAGTCTGGTGTTTAAATGCTGGACACCCAAACCCAGCCAGTAGTCGGAGACACCAGGAAAACAAATCTCAAACATCGCACAACCAATTTACATTGTACATACCAGTATGTACAGTGGGGCAAAAAAGTATTTAGTCAGACACCAATTGTGCAAGTTCTCCCACTTAAAAAGATGAGAGGCCTGTAATTTTCATCACAGGTACACTTCAACTATGACAGACAAAATGAGAAAAAATATCCAGAAAATCACATTGTAGGATTTTTTTATGAATTTATTTGCAAATTATGGTGGAAAATAAGTATTTGGTCACCTACAAACAAGGCTCTCACAGACCTGTAACTTCTTCTTCTTTAAGAGGCTCCTCCTCTTGTTTTGTCTCACCAGGGATGATGGTCGGATTCACGTTTATCGTCGAAGGAATGAGCGTTACACCGAGGCCTGTTCTCTGGAGCGGGATCGATTTGGAGGTGGAGGGTCCATCATGGTCTGGGGCGGTGTGTCAAAGCATCATCAGACTGAGCTTGTTGTCATTGCAGGCAAACTCAGCGCTGCGAGTTACAGGGATGACATCCTCCTCCCTCATGTGGTACCCTTCCTGCAGGCTCATCCTGACATGACCCTCCAGCATGACAATGCCACCAGCCATACTGCTCCTTCTGTGTGTGATATCCTGCAAGACAGGAATGTCAGTGTTCTGCCATGGCCAGCAAAGAGCCCGGATCTCAATCGCATTGGGACCTGTGGCCACACCAGATACTGACTGTTACTTTTGATTTTGACCCCACCTTTGTTCAGGGACACATTATTCCATTTTTGTGGAACTTGTTCAGTTTACGTCTCAGTTGTTGAATCTTGTTATGGTCATACAAATATTTACACATGTTAAGTTCGCTGAAAATAAACGCAGTTGACAGTGAGAGGACGTTTCTCTTTTTGCTGAGTTTAGTATTTCCTATGAGCCTTGATGTAGTTCAAACACTCCCTGGCACATGTCGCATGATCTTTCAGTGTCACGCCTTGGTCATTGTATTTTGTGTTTTTGTTATATGTTTGGATAGGCCAGGGTGTGACATGGGTTTATATGTTGTATTTGTATTGGGGTTTGTATTAATTGGGATTGCGGCTGATTAGGGGTGTGTCTAGTTAGGCTTGGTTGCCTGGGGAGATTCTCAATCAGAGTCAGGTGCTTGTCGTTGTCTCTGATTGAGAACCGTATTTAGACAGCCTGACTTTCGCGTTGTATTTTGTGGGTGTTTGTTCCTGTCTTAGTGTTGTAGTCACCAGATAGGCTGTAATAGGTTTCACGTTTCGTTTGTTGTTTTCATATACAGTTATTTCATGTACCGCGATTATTATCATTAAAGTCATGAGTAAGCTACACGCTGCATTTCGGTCTGACTCTCTTCATACAACAGACGAACAACGTTACATTCAGAGACCAGAGTTCAAGCCCTGATTCTAACCTTTCTCCCATTTGACTGTCTCCCCATTTCATTACTGTCTGAATAAAGTTTCAAACCACCTAAAAGAAAACGTGTAAACAAAAATATTTGCATTCTTCAAATTTCATCCTCCAAAAATCTTAAAGTAACAAACTTATCACATTTTGAGTGTTAATTTAATATTCAAAGCATCCGGAATATGCCTGACCTGTGGTTCATGTCAAAATATGTAGAACTGCAGGAAAATAGCTTAAAAACAGTAAAAGATTCATGGGGGAGGACACCCAGACCCCTTGTATAGGGGATGTGCCAGGTGGCTATGAAATTCACATAGCAAATCTCACTCCAAGCTTTCTTCAAATGTTGGCAGCACTGGAGTAAAATACAATAATTTCAAGAATGGAAATACCAATGAACAAGAACACACGTAGCTACCCTGGTAACATTTTATTTCACAGTGTCAAGTACATGGAAAGTGCCTGTTTAGCAAGCTAGGTGGTCGCATGCATCCATAACATTCCCTTTCACAAGTCTGTAGCCGGTCTTCTAGCTAGCTCTGAGCTCTATCAAGTCTGCAGCCAGTATGCTAGCTAGCTCCCAGCTCTATCAAGTCTGCAGCCGGTCTGCTAGCTACTGGAGCTCCCAACTCTATCAAGTCTGCAGCCAGTCTGCTAGCTACTGGAGCTCCCAGCTCTACCAAGTCCAATTTGTAAGTCGCTCTGGATAAGAGCGTCTGCTAAATGACTTAAATGTAAATGTAAGTCTGCAGCCGGTCTGCTAGCTACTGGAGCTCCCAACTCTATCAAGTCTGCAGCCAGTCTGCTAGCTAGCTCCCAGCTCTATCAAGTCTGCAGCTGGTCTGCTAGCTACTGGAGCTCCCAACTCTATCAAGTCTGTAGCCAGTCTGCTAGCTACTGGAGCTCCCAACTCTATCAAGTCTGCAGCCAGTCTGCTAGCTACTGTAGCTCCCAACTCTATCAAGTCTGTAGCCAGTCTGCTAGCTACTGGAGCTCCCAACTCTACCAAGTCTGTAGCCAGTCTGCTAGCTACTGTAGCTCCCAAATCTACCAAGTCTGCAGCCAGTCTGCTAGCTACTGTAGCTCCCAACACTACCAAGTCTGCAGCCAGTCTGCTAGCTACTGGAGCTCCCAACTCTACCAAGTCTGCAGCCAGTCTGCTAGCTACTGGAGCTCCCAACTCTACCAAGTCTGCAGCCAGTCTGCTAGTTACTGGAGCTCCCAACTCTACCAAGTCTGCAGCCAGTCTGCTAGCTACTGGAGCTCCCAATTCTACCAAGTCTGCAGCCAGTCTGCTAGCTACTGGAGCTCCCAACTCTACCAAGTCTGCAGCCAGTCTGCTAGCTACTGGAGCTACCAACTCTACCAAGTCTGCAGCCAGTCTGCTAGCTACTGGAGCTCCCAACTCTACCAAGTCTGCAGCCAGTCTGCTAGCTACTGGAGCTCCCAACTCTACCAAGTCTGAAGCCAGTCTGCAAGCTACTGGAGCTCCCAACTCTACCAAGTCTGCAGCCAGTCTGCTAGCTACTGGAGCTCCCAACTCTACCAAGACTGCAGCCAGTCTGCTAGCTATTGGAGCTCCCAACTCTACCAAGTCTGCAGCCAGTCTGCTAGCTACTGGAGCTCCCAACTCTACCAAGTCTGCAGCCAGTCTGCTAGCTACTGGAGCTCCCAACTCTACCAAGTCTGCAGCCAGTCTGCTAGCTATTGGAGCTCCCAACTCTACCAAGTCTGCAGCCAGTCTGCTAGCTACTGGAGCTCCCAACTCTACCAAGTCTGCAGCCAGTCTGCTAGCCTCTTAAGGATCATACCATTGGGGCCTAAAATGACATACCCAAATCTAACTGCCTGGAGCGCAGGACCTGAAGCAATGATATGCATATTCTTGATACCATTTGAAAGGAAACACTTTGACGTTTGTGGAAATATGAAATGTAGGAGATTAATGTAGGAGAATATAACACATCAGATCTGGTAAAAGATAATACAAACAAAAAACGCAGAGAAAGGCCATATAATCACATAGGAGTTTTGACACAATTTAGATTTTGGTAACCAGATGGCAGCAGTGTGTATGCAACATTTCAAACTGATTCAGTGAAGCATTATTTTACTACACTATAGTCTGCCAAGAGTTTTTCCAAATGAGACGTTATTTCAGGTGAACTTTTGATTTCACCAAAAGTGCATTGCAGTGGCTAATGATAGCAAAGTTGGTTTCTACAAATAATTTGCCTACTTTAGCACTGTGTAATTTAGATGAAACAGTCATTAGAAACTGTTCAGAATGACTGGGCATCAGTCATCAGTTGGACACAAATATATTTTTTATACCTTTATTTTACTTGGCAAGTAAGTTAAGAACAAATTCTTATTGTCAATGATGGCCTAGGAACAGTGGGTTAACTGCCTGTTCAGGGGCAGAACGACATATTTTGTACCTTTTGTACCTTGTCAGCTCAGGGATTTGAACTTGCAACCTTTCAGTTACTAGTCCAATGCTCTAACTACTAGGCCACCCTCTACACTATGGCTGAAGCCTCTGAAGAAAGTTCATAACAATGTCAACGATGCAACCAAGCAATCCATGAATACCTATTATAGTGTTTTATAATAATAATAATAATAACTGAATCCCTTTATTTAAAGTAAAGAAAGCACATTTAGTGTTTCATAGAGCTTCATAATTAATTATGAAACTATGCTATTAGACACTTTATAATGTCGTCATGGCATAGTGCTTTTTAAGCATTATGCCACCTGTGACAGACCATTTTCTGATTAGTAGGGCTGTAATGCATTATCTGTTTTACAATGTCTCAAGGATGCTATACAAGCAATTATCTTGTATAGTGAGTATTATAAGGCACTATAACTGTATACACTTATAAGGCATTATATGCATCAAAGTGTTACCGAACATTGCATAACATTCCTGCATGTGTAAAATGAGCTAATATGCTGTGGTTGGTGGCAGAGGGACGACATCAACATTTCTGAAAGGCTCTTCAGGTTGATTGCTTTTACGGAGGCATCTATCTTCTAAAACGGAAATAGTCTGTATGCCAGTATGAAAATGGGTTCAAATGTTCCATAACCTGTTTGCATATCAAAAACAGATGGAAATACCAACCAGCTTCCAATTGCTGGCGTGCCTCTGAAGCTAAGCAGGGTTGGGCCAGGTCAATCCAGGGGTGTATTCATTCTGTAGTAAAAAGGCTTCTTAAACAGAAGCAAACGTAATGAAACCAAGCGAGAACTACCTGAATTTGTCCAGTAGAAACTTTTGTTTTGCTCGGTTTGCTTCCATTTGGATCTTAAGCGATAAACTCTTTCCGTAATGAATTTACCCCAGGTAAAATACTTCTGGAAGTGGTGTTGGAGGGCCAGTAGAGGGCACTATTCGAAAATTCTAATGCCCCAGGGCGGTGAATGGGAACCACTGCCCTGGGCTCGGTTTCACCAAAAGCATCTTCAGACTAAGTTCATTTTAGAACAATAGAATCCTATGGTGCTTACGATGAACTTAGCCTTGTGGGAACAACATCCTATTCATAGAAGATGTTGTTCCCACTGTGACGATTAAAATGTATCCAAACAAAAAACTTTAGGTAGAGCGCAGCATTCACGTAAAACTGAAAGATATTTAACCATGACAAGGTCACTGGGAACATGGATGTGTACAAACAGAACAGCTATGCCCTCCGTAAGGCAATCAAACAAGAAAAACGACAGAACACGGACAAAGTGAAGTCGCAATTCAACAGCTCAGACATGAGGCATATGTGGCAGCGACAATCTTGGATTATAAAGGGAAAGCTGGCCATGCCGCCGATGCCTTGCTTCCGGACAAGCTAAACACCTTCTTCGCTAGCTTCAAGGAAAACACAATGCCGCCAATGCAGGCCACCGCCACTTACGATGATTGTGAGCTCTCGTTCTCCGTGGCCGACGTGAGTAAGACATTGAAGCGTGTTAATCCTCGCAAGACTGACAGCTCATAGCATGCGCAGACCAGCTGGCTAGAGTGTTTAATGACATACTCAATCTCTCCCTATCCCAGTTATAGTACCCACTTGCTTCAAGATGTCCACCATTGATTCCTTACCCAAAAAAGCAAAGGTAACAGAACTAAATTACTTCTGTCATCATGAAGTGCTTTGAGAGGCTAGTTAAGGATCACCTCCACCTTACCCGACACCCTAGACCCACAACAATTTGCATGCCTTCCTCCTGGCTACTCCAACCTCGGCCAACAGCAAGCCCCCCCCCGCAGCTACTCGCCCATGCCTCTCCAGGTTCTCCTTTACCCAAATCCAGATAGCAGATGTTCTGAAAGAGCTGCAAAACCTGGACCCGTACAAATCAGCTGGGTCTGGACCCTCTATTTCTGAAACTATCGGCCTCCATTGTCACAACCCCTATTACCAGCCTGTTCAACCTCTCTTTCATATCGTCTGAGATCCCCAAGTATTGGAAACCTGCCGCAGTCATCCCCCTCTTCAAAGGGGGAAACATCCTGGACCCAAACTGTTACAGACCTACAGTATATCCATCCTGCCATGCCTATCTAAGGTCTTCGAAAGCCAAGTCAACAAACAGGTCTCGAATCCCACCGTACCTTCTCCGCTGTGCAATCTGGTTTCCGAGCCGGTCACGGGTGCACCTCAGCCACGCTCAAGGTACTTGTCACGCCTTGGTCTTAGTATTTTGTGTTTTCTTTAATTATTTGTTCAGGCCAGGGTGTGACATGGGTTTATTGTGTTGTCGTATTGGGGTTTTTGTAGGCATTGGGATTGTGGTTGATTAGGGGTGTGTCTAGCATAGGCTTGGCTGCCTGAGGCGGTTCTCAATCAGAGAAGGCTGTAATTAAGTTTTTCACGTTCCGTTTGTTGTTTTGTCTTTATTTAGTTATTTCATGTATCGCTATTTTTTACATTAAAGAACATGAGTAACCACCACGCTGCATTTTGGTCCGACTCTCCTTCAACAAACGAACGCCGTTACAGAATCACCCACCACACCCGGACTGAGCGGCGTGGTAACAGGCAGCGGCAGCAGGAGCAGCGAAGGGAGGACGTTATGGACAGCAGAAGTATGGAGTATACGACGTGGGAGGAAATAGACAGGTGGGCGGTCGACCCAGTGAGAGTGCCGGAGCCCGCCTGGGATTCGCTGGAGCAGTGCGAAGAGGGCTATAGGAGAATGGAGTTGGAGAGACAATCACGACGGCGCAGAAGAAAGCCCGTGAGTCAGCCCCAAAAATGTATTGGGGGGGCTCAGGGAGAGAGTGGCAGAGTCAGGAGATAGACCTGAGCCAACTCTCCTTGTAAATCGTGAGGAGCCAAGGAGGAGACCAGAACCAGAGCGGGTGTTAGAGGTGAGTGAAGCAGAGACTGTGAAGGAGTTAATGGGGAAAGTGGAGGAGAGAGTAATGAGGGAGTTGCTAGCTTGGTGCTTTAGGTACAAGATTCGTCCGACGGAGCGTGTCGGGATTTGATGGCACCTGGGTCAGCGCTCCATACTCGTCCTGAGGTGCGTGTTAGTCGGCTGGTGAAAATTGTGCCAGCCTCACGCACTAGGCCTCCTGTGTACCTATCTAGCCTCGCACGTCCTGTGCCAGCCCTGCTCTCAGGCTCTCCAGTACACCTTCACGGTCCGGTCCATCCTGTGCCACCTTCACACACCAGTCCTCCGGTGGCAGCTCCCGCACCAGGCTTCCTGTGCGTGTTCTCGATCCAGTACCACCAGTTCCAGCACCACGCACCAGGCCTTCAGTGCGCCTCGCCTGTTCAGCACAGCCAGAGCCATCCTTCTCTCCTGCACTGTCGGAGCCTCCCGCCTGTTCAGCGCAGCCAGCGCTTTCCTCCTCTACAGCGCTGCTGGAGTCTCCCGCCTGTTTAGCACAGCCAGAGCCTTTCTCCTCTACAGCGCTGCCGGAGCCTCCTGCCTGTTCGGAGCAGCCTGAGCTGCCAGACTGCATGGAGCAGCCAGAGCTGTCAGTCTGCATGGAGCAGCCAGAACTGTCAGTCTGCATGGAGCAGCCAGAGCTGCCAATCTGCATGGAGCAGCCAGAGCTGTCAGTCTACATGGAGCAGCCTGAGCTGTCAATCTGCATGGAGCAGCCAGAGCTGCCAGTCTACATGGAGCAGCCAGAGCTGTCAGTCTGCACAAAGCTGTCAATCTGCATGGAGCAGCCAGAGCTGCCAATCTGCATGGAGCAGCCAGAGCTGCCAGTCTACATGGAGCAGCCAGAGCTGTCAGTCTTCATGGAGCAGCCAGAGCAGCTAGATCCGCCAGTCTGCCATGATCTTCCAGATCTGCCAGTCAACCAGATTCTTCCAGATCCGCCAGCCAGCCAGGATCTGCCGGAGCCAACTACCTGCCTGAGCTTCATCTCAGTACTGGGCTTCCTCTCAGTACTGGGCTTCCTCTCAGTACTGGGCTTCCTCTCAGTACTGGGCTTCCCCTCAGTACCGGGCTTCCCCTCAGTCCCGAGCTTCCCCTCAGTCCCGAGCTTCCCCTCAGTCCCGAGCTGCCTCAGTCCCGAGCTGCCCCTCCGTCCCGAGCTGCCCCTCAGTCCCGAGCTGCCCCTCAGTCGCGAGCTGCCCCTCAGTCCAGTGGGGTTCTGGGTGAGGACTATTAGGCCATGGTCGGCGGAGAGGGTGGATTATCCCAGGACACGAAGGGGAGGAACTATGACATTAATAGAGTGGGGTCCACGTCCCGAGCCAGAGCCGACACCATGGACAGACGCCCACCCGAACCCTCCCTATGGTTTTGAGGTGCGTCCGGGAGTCCGCACCTTGGGGGGGGGGTTCTGTCGCACCTTGGTCTTAGTATTTTGTGTTTTCTTTAATTATTTGTTCAGGCCAGGGTGTGACCTGGGTTTATTGTGTTGTCGTATTGGTTTTTTTGTAGGCATTGGGATTGTGGTTGATTAGGGGTGTGTCTAGCATAGGCTTGGCTGCCTGAGGCGGTTCTCAATCAGAGTCAGGTGATTCTAGTTGTCTCTGATTGGGAACCATATTTAGGTAGCCTGGGTTTCACTGTGTATTTTGTGGGTGATTGTTCCTGTCTCTGTGTAGTGTTCACCAGATAGGCTGTAATTAGGTTTTCACGTTCCGTTTGTTGTTTTGTCTTTATTTAGTTATTTCATGTATCGCTATTTTTTACATTAAAGAACATGAGTAACCACCACTCTGCATTTTGGTCCGACTCTCCTTCAACAAACGAACGCCGTTACAGTACTAAACGATTTCATAACCGCCATCGATAAAAGACAGTACTGTGCAGCCGTCTTCATCGACCTTGCCAAGGCTTTCGACTCTGTCAATCACCATATTCTTATTGGCAGACTCAGTAGCCTCGGTTTTTCGGATGACTGCCTTGCCTGGTTCACCAACTACTTTGCAGAGTTCAGTGTGTCAAATCGGAGAGCATGCTGTCCGGTCCTCTGGCAGTCTCTATGGGGGTGCCACAGGGTTCAAATCTTGGGCCGACTCTTTTCTCTGTATATATCAATGATGTTGCTCTTGCTGCGGTCGATTCCCTGATCCACCTTTACGCAGACGACACCATTCTGTATACTTCCGGCCCGTCCTTGGACACTGTGCTATCTAACCTCCAAACGAGCTTCAATGCCATACAACACTCCTTCCGTGGCCTCCAACTGCTCTTAAACGCTAGTAAAACCAAATGCATGCTTTTCAACTGTTCGCTGCCTGCATCCGCACGCCCGACTAGCATCACCACCCTGGATGGTCCCGACCTAGAATATGTGGACATCTATAAGTACCTAGGTGTCTGGCTAGACTGTAAACTCTCCTTCCAGACTCATATCAAACATCTCCAATCTAAAATCAAATCTAGAGTCGGCTTTATATCCCGCAACAAAGCCTCCTTCACTCACGCCGCCAAACTTACCCTAGTAAAACTAACTATCCTACCGATCCTCGACTTCGGCGATGTCATCTACAAAATCGCTTCCAATACTCTACTCAGCAAACTGGATGCAGTTTATCACAGTGCCATCTGTTTTGTTACTAAATCAACTTACACCACCCACCACTGCGACCTGTATGCTCTAGTCGGCTGGCCCCCGCTACATATTCATCGCCAGACCCACTGGCTCCAGGTCATCTACAAGTCCATGCTAGGTAAAGCTCTGCCTTATCTCAGTTCACTGGTCACGATGGCAACACCCACCCGTAGCACGCACTCCAGCAGGTGTATCTCACTGATCATCCCTAAAGCCAAGACTTCATTTGGCCGCCTTTCGTTACGGTTCTCTGCTGCCTATGACTGGAACGAATTGCAAAAATCGCTGAAGTTGGAGACTTTTATCTCCCTCACCAACTTCAAACATCTGCTATCTGAGCAGCTAACCGATCGCTGCAGCTGTACATAGTCTATCGGTAAATAGCCCACCCAATTTTACCTACCTCATCCCCATACTGTTTATATTTATTTACTTTTCTGCTCTTTTGCACACCAATATCTCTACCTGTACATGACCACCTGATAATTTATCAATCCTGTGTTAATCTGCAAAATTTTAATTATCCGCCTACCTCCTCATGCCTTTTGCACACAATGTATATAGACTCTCTTTTTTTCCACTGTGTTATTGACTTGTTAATTGTTTACTCCATGTGTAACTCTGTGTTGTCTGTTCACACTGCTATGCTTTATCTTGGCCAGGTCGCAGTTGCAAATGAGAACTTGTTCTCAACTAGCCTACCTGGTTAAATAAAGGTGAAATAAAAATAATTTAAAAAATACAGCCCGAAAACAGATCCACAGATGACCCAATCGCCTTCGCACTGTACACTGCCCTATCTCATTTGGAATAGAGGAATACCTATGGAAGAACGCTGTTCATCGACTACAGCTCAGCCTTCAACCCCATAGTGCCCTCCAAGCTCATGACTAAATTTGGGGCCCTGGGTCTGAGCCCTGCCCTACGCAACTGGATCCTGTACCTCCTTCCGGGCCGACTCCAGGTGGTGAAGGTAGGCAACAACACCGCAAGGGTGTGTGCTCAGCCCCCTCCTGAACTCTCTGTTCACCCATGACTTTGTGGCCATGCACATCTCCAACTCAATCACGAAGTTTACAGACGACACATTAGTGGTAGGCCTGATTACCAAGAACAACGAGAGCCCACAAGGAGGAGGTGAGGGCCCTAGTGGAGTGGTGCCAGTAAAATAACCTCTCCCTCAACGTCAAAAAAAGCAGAAACAACAGAGAGAGCACACCCCCATCCACATTGACGGGGGCGCAGTGGAGAGGGTGAAAAGCTACAAGTTCCTTGGCATGTATATTACTGACAACCTGAAATGATCCATCCACACAGACAGTGTGCTGCCTCCTCAACCTCATGAAGCTGAATAAATTTGGCTTGGCCCCTAAGACTGTCACAAACCTCTACAAATGCTCCATTGAGAGCATCCTGTCGGGCTGTATCACCGCAGGGCTCTCCAGAGGGTTGTGCGATCAGCCCAACACATCACCAGGGGCACACTGTCTGCCCTCCAGGACATCTACAGCACCCAGTGTCAAGGACCTCATCCACCCGAGCCATGGCCTGTTCACCCCACTACCATCTAGAGGGCGGAAACAGTACAGGTGCATCAAAGTTGGGAACGAGAGACTGAAAATCTGCTTCTATGTCCAGGGCATCAGACTGTTAAATAGTCAACACTAGCCAGCCTCCGCCCAGTACCCTGCCCTGAACTTACTCACTGTTACTAGGCGATTACCACTCTGTACTCTACCTGCACCTTAAAGACTGCTTCCCTATGTAGATAGTCACTTTAATAATGTTTACATACAGTTTTACCCACTTCATATGTATACACTGTATTCTAACCAAGGCTCATCCTACATAATTACTGCTGTACACACCTTTTATGTTCGTATACTGTCCATACTGTCTATACACACCATCATATACATATAATGTATACACTGAGTGTACGACACATTAAGAACACCTTTATAATATTGAGTTGAAATATTGTCCCTCAATTCGTTGGGGCATGGGATCTACAAGGTGTCGAAAGCGTTCCACAGGGATGCTGGCCCAAGTTGACTCCAAGGCTTCCCACAGCTGCATTGTTAGGTGTTGTTAGGCCCAAGACGAAGTCTGTGACAACTGGAGATCAACTTTTAATATTGAAACAACGTTGTCAGAAAGACAGACAAGGTTTATACAAATCTTCACTGTTGAAAACTAAATGTTAGTCTAAAAGAAATGTGAGATAATGTCTAGATGATTTTTATAGTGGAGATCAAGTTGATAAATTGCTTGGCTGGGCTGATGAGACAGTGGATTGCATAGTCAGATGGAACAGAGTAAATAGGTGTCATAGATTTAGCCGGTGGTAACTTGTGGAATAGACAACAGTTGTAATGAGGTTTTAACCAATCAGCATCCAGGATTAGACCCATCCGTTGTATAATTCTTGATTCACACTGGAAACTGTTGCGTGAAAAACCCACCAGCATTGCAGTTCTTGACAAAAACGGTGTGTCTGGCACCTACTACCATACCCTGTTCAAAGGCACTTAAAAAGTTAGTCTTGCCCATTCACCCTCTGAATAGCACAAATAGACAATCTATGTCTCAATTCTCTCAAGGCTGAAAAATCCTTCTTTAACCTGTCTCCTCCCCTTCATCTATACTGATTGAAGTGGATTTAACAAGTGACATCAATAAGGGATCATAGCTTTCACCTGGATTCACCTGGTCAGCAGGTGTTCTTAATGTTTTGTCCAATCTGTATACATTTATATTCTCGACTGACCCGTTCTGACATCTCTTTCTTTACATTTTTGGGGAATTTGTGTGTATTGTTAGGTTTACTGCACGGTTGGAGCTAGAAACATAATATTTTTGCTGCGCTTCCAATAACATCTACAAAATATGTGTACGTGGCAAAGCATTTACGAATTGCTTTTACAATCTGAGTTAAGTTGAATCCACCTCTACCACTAATGGGAGGATAAATTATGCTAATGATGCAGGTGACTTATGCAATAGTCACTTATTTGTGTTGACGTTACACCTCAATCATTTGCATGTATCTACAATGTAAATAGGTTACGCTACATTTGAGTTTGTTTTCCTGATGTCTCAGACACCAGACTGGGATTGGGTGTCCAGCATTTGAACACCAGACACTGAAAGAGAAGATAGGCTATCCCTGCAAAGAAAATCCTCTTCAAAAATGACACGTATCATGATGGACAACTTGTCATTCACAGTAGTCAATGGACCGCTCACCTTTCTCAACATCTTTGCAAACATATTTTTCATCTTCTGCATGCTCTGTCCACCGCGTGGCAGAGAGGGACTCAAACAGCCCATGAAGTTACTGCTGGGATCTATGGTATTCTGTACCACTTCCTATCTGGTCTCTCTCATTGCAGCACAATGCTTGTGGATGGTCTCTGCCAGTTCTGAGATTTACTCTGCTTCTTATCTAATAATGTTGTACATGGCATCCACCAGCATGTCAACATCTGTATGGCTGAATTTCTTCTACTACACCCAGATCGTCCCTGCCCAGCGAGCTCTCTTCACCTGGGTGAAGAGGAACATCAAAAGCATCGTCTACTGGGGCCTATTTGGAGACAGGATGTTCTTTATGTTTCAATTTGCGGTGAGGGCTACAGGAGTATTTTATTCCTCAGGAGAGGGGCCTGCTAATAGAACAGGTTTCACATCAACGAATGGCACTGCTAATGTCTCTCCCAAAAAGGTGCCGATAAATAACACAACCACATTAGCCAACGCCACTGATGCTGCCTCTCCAACAGTCCTGCTTCACACACTGACAGCAAGTCAGTCTTTGAAAATTATCTATGTGCTTTTTGGCCTCTGTGTGTGATGGTGGGGTCAAGCTGTGCCACGGTGTGCTACCTGCACAGACACATGAAGAGCATGAAAGAGATCGGTAGCCCCTTCTCCTCTCCCGACTGCACAGTCAGATGAGGGTCACCATCGCCGGTATCCTGCAGGGAATTCTCTTTCTCTTTACCGCACTGTGGATTTTCATTCATTACTCAAGCAAGGTTTTTTCCTCTACATCCTTTGACGATAATATCTTGTACACAGTAATCTCTCTCTACAAGTTCGGCACCACTTTAAACCTGGGCATCGGTCAGGCTGTTTTCAGGCAGAGGGCAGCTGATATTTGTCTCAAAGCCAAACAGGCACTGAAGCTGTGACCTGAGATGATGCGACAATAAGTAAATATAAGTGCTTTAGTAATACCAAATTAATGTTTGTCATTTTATTAACATTTGACATGTCATGCTAAACTCAATTGTGAGATACAGGACCAGATTAACCATCTCAGGTTCTCTGGCAGGAATGTGAATTTTTGTAATGCCGTTTTAGAACTGGATATTGATTTAATGTGGCCTTGTGAAACCACAATGTAATGTATTGTGAAATGTGTTGTAAAATGTATTTTAATGTTTAGAAATTGTATTATAATGTATATTACTGTCTTAATGTTTGCTGGCAGCAGCTAATGGGGATCCAAAATAAATACAAATACAGACAGTCAATCCTCTTTAGTGATGTTTAACTCCCACTGTTACCATGATATACACAACCAATCCTCTTTAGTGATGTTTAACTCCCACTGTTACCATGGTATACACAACCAATCCTCTTTAGTGATGTTTAACTCCCACTGTTACCATGATATACACAACCAATCCTCTTTAGTGATGTTTAACTCCCACTGTTACCATGGATATACACAACCAATCCTCTTTAGTGATGTTTAACTCCCACTGTTACCATGATATACACAACCAATCCTCTTTAGTGATGTTTAACTCCCACTGTTACCATGATATACACAACCAATCCTCTTTAGTGATGTTTAACTCCCACTGTTACCTTGATATACACAACCAATCCTCTTTAATGACGTTGAACTCACACTGTGTTAAATTCAACACTTTAAACATGGATACATGGACCCATCTGAAAAAGTTTTGAATGAACGCTTAACTCTCCACTTTAAAAGTGTCAGTCATTCAAACAAGAACATTGTAACTTATGTTTAAAGTGTAAGGCTCCCAGGGATTGTTGGAACATTTGAATATGTTTTAGTATCATCGTCCAATTGAATTATGCTATGTGATGTACAGTAAGACCATAGTGCTTGCTTACGGAGCAGCAATAGGAAGTGCCCTTTCCTACCTTCAGGCTATGCTCAAACCCTACACCCCAACCCGAGCACTCCGTTCTGCCACAGCTGTTCTGTTGGCCTTCCCACTCCTATGGGAGGGGAGCCACCACTCAGCCCAGTCCAGGCTCTTCTTTGTCCTGGCACCCCAATGGTGGAACCAGCTTCCCCCTGAATCTAGGACAGCAGAGTCCCTGCCCATCTTCCAAAAGTGTATGAAACCCTCTTCAAAGACTATCTTAAATACCCCCTCCCCCTCCCCATCCATCCTTCTAGCTATGACTTTGCTGATAGCTACTTTATTGAGGAAAAGTGTACTTACTATGCCAGTGATTTGTGGTTGTCCCACCTAACTATCTGAAGATGAATGCACTGACTGTGATATGTGGTTGTCCCACCTAGCTATCTTAAGATGAATGCACTAACTGTGATATGTGGTTGTCCCACCTAGCTATCTTAAGATGAATGCACTAACTGTGATATGTGGTTGTCTATCCACTAACTGTGATATGTGGCTATCTGAAGATGAATGCACTAACTGTGATATGTGGTTGTCCCACCTGAAGATGAAGCACTAACTGTGATATGTGGTTATCTGAAGATGAATGCACTAACTGTGATATGTGGTTGTCCCACCTAGCTATCTGAAGAT
>NW_025747133.1:0-68644 GCF_021184085.1 Oncorhynchus gorbuscha
AATATAACCAGGATGGGTTGATAATATGACCAGGATGGGTTGTTAATAATATGACCAGGATGGGTTAATAATATGACCAGGATGGGTTGATAATACGACCAGGATGGGTTGATAATATGGGTTGATAATATGACCAGGATGGGTTGATAATATGACCAGGATGGGTTGATAATACGACCAGGATGGGTTGATAATATGGGTTGATAATATAACCAGGATGGGTTGATAATATGACCAGGATGGGTTGTTAATAATATGACCAGGATGGGTTAATAATATGACCAGGATGGGTTGATAATATAACCAGGATGGGTTGATAATATGGGTTGATAATATAACCAGGATGGGTTGATAATATGACCAGGATGGGTTGATAATATGACCAGGATGGGTTGATAATATGACCAGGATGGGTTGATAATATAACCAGGATGGGTTGATAACAGGACCAGGATGGGCTGATAATATAACCAGGATGGGTTGATAATATGACCAGGATGGGTTGATAATATGACCAGGATGGGTTGATAATATGACCAGGATGGGTTGATAATAAAACCAGGATGGGTTGATAATATAACCAGGATGGGTTGATAATATGGGTTGATAATATGGGTTGATAATATGACCAGGATGGGTTGATAATATGACCAGGATGGGTTGATAATATGACCAGGATGGGTTGATAATATGGGTTGATAATATGGGTTGATAATATGGGTTGATAACAGGACCAGGATGGGTTGATAATATGACCAGGATGGGTTGATAATATGACCAGGATGGGTTGATAATATGACCAGGATGGGTTGATACTATGGGTTGATAATATAACCAGGATGGGTTGATAACAGGACCAGGATGGGCTGATAATATAACCAGGATGGGTTGATAATATGAACAGGATGGGTTGATAATATGACCAGGATGGGTTGATAATATGACCAGGATGGGTTGATAATATGGGTTGATAATATGGGTTGATAATATGACCAGGATGGGTTGATAATATGACCAGGATGGGTTGATAATATGACCAGGATGGGTTGATACTATGGGTTGATAATATGACCAGGATGGGTTGATAAATGACAGGATGGGTTGTTAATAATATGACCAGGATGGGTTAATAATGTGACCAGGATGGGTTGATAATACGACCAGGATGGGTTGATAATATGGGTTGATAATATGACCAGGATGGGTTGATAATATGACCAGGATGGGTTGATAATATAACCAGGATGGGTTGATAATATGACCAGGATGGGTTGTTAATAATATGACCAGGATGGGTTAATAATATGACCAGGATGGGTTGATAATACGACCAGGATGGGTTGATAATATGGGTTGATAATATGACCAGGATGGGTTGATAATACGACCAGGATGGGTTGATAATATGGGTTGATAATATAACCAGGATGGGTTGATAATATGACCAGGATGGGTTGTTAATAATATGACCAGGATGGGTTAATAATATGACCAGGATGGGTTGATAATACGACCAGGATGGGTTGATAATATGGGTTGATAATATGACCAAGATGGGTTGATAATATGACCAGGATGGGTTGTTAATAATATGACCAGGATGGGTTAATAATATGACCAGGATGGGTTGATAATACGACCAGGATGGGTTGATAATATGGGTTGATAATATGAGCAGGATGGGTTGATAATACGACCAGGATGGGTTGATAATATAACCAGGATGGGTTGATAATACGACCAGGATGGGTTGATAATATAACCAGGATGGGTTGATAATATGACCAGGATTTGTTGTTAATAATATGACCAGGATGGGTTGATAATATGACCAGGATGGGTTGATAATATAACCAGGATGGGTTGATAATATAACCAGGATGGGTTGATAATATGGGTTGATAATATGACCAGGATGGGTTGATAATACGACCAGGATGGGTTGTTAATATGACCAGGATGGGTTGATAATATGGGTTGATAATATCAAATCAAATCAAATCAAATTTATTTATATAGCCCTTCGTACATCAGCTGATATCTCAAAGTGCTGTACAGAAATATAATATGACCAGGATGGGTTGATAATACGACCAGGATGGGTTGTTAATACGACCAGGATGGGTTGATAATACGACCAGGATGGGTTGTTAATATGACCAGGATGGGTTGATAATATGGGTTGATAATATGACCAGGATGGGTTGATAATACGACCAGGATGGGTTGTTAATACGACCAGGATGGGTTGATAATATAACCAGGATGGGTTGATAATATAACCAGGATGGGTTGATAATATGACCAGGATGGGTTGATAATATGACCAGGATGGGTTGATAATATAACCAGGATGGGTTGATAATATAACCAGGATGGGTTGATAATATGACCAGGATGGGTTGATAATATGACCAGGATGGGTTGTTAATATGACCAGGATGGGTTGATAATATAACCAGGATGGGTTGATAATATAACCAGGATGGGTTGATAATATAACCAGGATGGGTTGTTAATATGACCAGGATTGTGCCTTTGGCTTCTGGACAACGAAAGAAAGTGCTGGTGAGAAATAATACTATGAGGAAGTGTTTATATAATAACTGCCTCTACGTTTCTACGGATGGATATTGGCCAGGCTACCTCGAAGCTAGACCTGCCTTATTAATTAAACAATTATACTGCCTCAAGATCCCATTATAGCCTATGAACACGAATGGCGAATGGGAATCAAGCTTTCATTCCGAGTTGAGATTGAGAAATAAAAAATACATGGCTCTATTTAACTTGAGATTGAATTTAGAATGGTTATTTGTTGAACAGTGACTGGGCTGACCAACGAGACTGGGCTGGCCAATGACTGGGCTGGCCAATGACTGGGCTGACCAATGACTGGGCCGACCAATGACTGGGCCGACCAATGACTGGGCACAATGACTGGGCACAGCACATTGCTCTGGTGCTGTCTGACAGGATATTCTGCTCCTCTAACTAGACTGTGTACTGTATTCTGCTCCTCTATCTAGACTATGTACTGTATTCTGCTCCTCTATCTAGACTATGTACTGTATTCTGCTCCTCTATCTAGACTATGTACTGTATTCTGCTCCTCTAACTAGACTATGTACTGTATTCTGCTCCTCTAACTAGACTATGTACTGTATTCTGCTCCTCTAACTAGACTATGTACTGTATTCTACTCCTCTATCTAGACTATGTACTGTATTCTGCTCCTCTAACTAGACTATGTACTGTATTCTACTCCTCTATCTAGACTATGTACTGTATTCTACTCCTCTATCTAGACTATGTACTGTATTCTGCTACTCTAACTAGACTATGTACTGTATTCTACTCCTCCTCTATCTAGACTATGTACTGTATTCTACTCCTCCTCTATCTAGACTATGTACTGTATTCTGCTACTCCTCTATCTAGACTATGTACTGTATTCTGCTACTCCTCTATCTAGACTATGTACTGTATTCTGCTCCTCTATCTAGACTATGTACTGTATTCTGCTCCTCTATCTAGACTATGTACTGTATTCTGCTCCTGTTCTGCTCCTCTATCTAGACTATGTACTGTATTCTGCTCCTCTAACTAGACTATGTACTGTATTCTGCTCCTCTAACTAGACTATGTACTGTATTCTACTCCTCTATCTAGACTATGTACTGTATTCTGCTCCTCTAACTAGACTATGTACTGTATTCTACTCCTCTATCTAGACTATGTACTGTATTCTACTCCTCTATCTAGACTATGTACTGTATTCTGCTACTCTAACTAGACTATGTACTGTATTCTACTCCTCCTCTATCTAGACTATGTACTGTATTCTACTCCTCCTCTATCTAGACTATGTACTGTATTCTGCTACTCCTCTATCTAGACTATGTACTGTATTCTGCTCCTCTATCTAGACTATGTACTGTATTCTGCTCCTGTTCTGCTCCTCTATCTAGACTATGTACTGTATTCTGCTCCTCTAACTAGACTATGTACTGTATTCTGCTCCTCTAACTAGACTATGTACTGTATTCTACTCCTCTATCTAGACTATGTACTGTATTCTGCTCCTCTAACTAGACTATGTACTGTATTCTACTCCTCTATCTAGACTATGTATTGTATTCTGCTACTCTAACTAGACTATGTACTGTATTCTACTCCTCCTCTATCTAGACTATGTACTGTATTCTACTCCTCCTCTATCTAGACTATGTACTGTATTCTGCTCCTCTATCTAGACTATGTACTGTATTCTGCTCCTCTATCTAGACTATGTACTGTATTCTGCTCCTGTTCTGCTCCTCTATCTAGACTATGTACTGTATTCTGCTCCTCTAACTAGACTATGTACTGTATTCTGCTCCTCTAACTAGACTATGTACTGTATTCTACTCCTCTATCTAGACTATGTACTGTATTCTGCTCCTCTAACTAGACTATGTACTGTATTCTACTCCTCTATCTAGACTATGTACTGTATTCTACTCCTCTATCTAGACTATGTACTGTATTCTGCTACTCTAACTAGACTATGTACTGTATTCTACTCCTCCTCTATCTAGACTATGTACTGTATTCTACTCCTCCTCTATCTAGACTATGTACTGCATTCTGCTACTCCTCTATCTAGACTATGTACTGTATTCTGCTACTCCTCTATCTAGACTATGTACTGTATTCTGCTCCTCTATCTAGACTATGTACTGTATTCTGCTCCTCTATCTAGACTATGTACTGTATTCTGCTCCTGTTCTGCTCCTCTATCTAGACTATGTACTGTATTCTGCTCCTGTTCTGCTCCTCTATCTAGACTATGTACTGTATTCTGCTCCTCCTCTATCTAGACTATGTACTGTATTCTGCTCCTCTGTCTAGACTATGTACTGTATTCTACTCTTGTTCTACTCCTCTATCTAGACTATGTACTGTATTCTGCTGTTCTATCTAGACTATGTACTGTATTCTGCTCCTCTATCTAGACTATGTACTGTATTCTACTCCTCTATCTAGACTATGTACTGTATTCTACTCCTCTATCTAGACTATGTACTGTATTCTGCTCCTCCTCTATCTAGACTATGTACTGTATTCTGCTGTTCTATCTAGACTATGTACTGTATTCTGCTCCTCTATCTAGACTATGTACTGTATTCTACTCCTCTATCTAGACTATGTACTGTATTCTGCTCCTCCTCTATCTAGACTATGTACTGTATTCTGCTGTTCTATCTAGACTATGTACTGTATTCTGCTGCTCTATCTAGACTGTGTACTGTATTCTGCTCCTCTATCTAGACTATGTACTGTATTCTGCTCCTCCTCTAACTAGACTATGTACTGTATTCTGCTCCTCCTCTATCTAGACTATGTACTGTATTCTGCTCCTCCTCTATCTAGACTATGTACTGTATTCTGCTCCTCTATCTAGACTATGTACTGTATTCTACTCCTCTATCTAGACTATGTACTGTATTCTACTCCTCTATCTAGACTATGTACTGTATTCTACTCCTCTATCTAGACTATGTACTGTATTCTGCTCCTCTAACTAGACTATGTACTGTATTCTGCTACTCCTAACTAGACTATGTACTGTATTCTACTCCTCTATCTAGACTATGTACTGTATTCTGCTACTCCTCTATCTAGACTATGTACTGTATTCTGCTACTCCTCTATCTAGACTATGTACTGTATTCTGCTCCTCTATCTAGACTATGTACTGTATTCTGCTCCTCTATCTAGACTATGTACTGTATTCTGCTCCTCTATCCAGACTATGTACTGTATTCTACTCCTCTATCTAGACTATGTACTGTATTCTATTCCTCTATCTAGACTATGTACTGTATTCTGCTCCTCCTCTATCTAGACTATGTACTGTATTCTGCTGTTCTATCAAGACTATGTACTGTATTCTGCTCCTCTATCTAGACTATGTACTGTATTCTGCTCCTCTATCTAGACTATGTACTGTATTCTGCTCCTCTATCTAGACTATGTACTGTATTCTGCTCCTCTATCTAGACTATGTACTGTATTCTACTCCTCTATCTAGACTATGTACTGTATTCTACTCCTCTATCTAGACTATGTACTGTATTCTGCTGTTCTATCTAGACTATGTACTGTATTCTACTCCTCTATCTAGACTATGTACTGTATTCTGCTACTCCTCTATCTAGACTATGTACTGTATTCTGCTACTCCTCTATCTAGACTATGTACTGTATTCTGCTCCTCCTCTATCTAGACTATGTACTGTATTCTGCTGTTCTATCTAGACTATGTACTGTATTCTGCTCCTCTATCTAGACTATGTACTGTATTCTGCTGTTCTATCTAGACTATGTACTGTATTATGCTCCTCCTCTATCTAGACTATGTACTGTATTCTACTCCTCTATCTAGACTATGTACTGTATTCTGCTCCTCCTCTATCTAGACTATGTACTGTATTCTGCTCCTCCTCTATCTAGACTATGTACTGTATTCTGCTCCTCTATCTAGACTATGTACTGTATTCTGCTCCTGTTCTGCTCCTCTATCTAGACTATGTACTGTATTCTGCTCCTCTATCTAGACTATGTACTGTATTCTGCTCCTGTTCTGCTCCTCTATCTAGACTATGTACTGTATTCTGCTGTTCTATCTAGACTATGTACTGTATTCTGCTCCTCTATCTAGACTATGTACTGTATTCTGCTCCTCCTCTATCTAGACTATGTACTGTATTCTGCTGTTCTATCTAGACTATGTACTGTATTCTACTCCTCTATCTAGACTATGTACTGTATTCTGCTGTTCTATCTAGACTATGTACTGTATTCTACTCCTCTATCTAGACTATGTACTGTATTCTACTCCTCTATCTAGACTATGTACTGTATTCTGCTCCTCCTCTAACTAGACTATGTACTGTATTCTGCTGTTCTATCTAGACTATGTACTGTATTCTGCTCCTCTATCTAGACTATGTACTGTATTCTGCTCCTCTATCTAGACTATGTACTGTATTCTGCTGTTCTATCTAGACTATGTACTGTATTCTACTCCTCTATCTAGACTATGTACTGTATTCTGCTGTTCTATCTAGACTATGTACTGTATTCTGCTCCTCTATCTAGACTATGTACTGTATTCTACTCCTCTATCTAGACTATGTACTGTATTCTGCTCCTCCTCTATCTAGACTATGTACTGTATTCTACTCCTCTATCTAGACTATGTACTGTATTCTGCTCCTCTATCTAGACTATGTACTGTATTCTGCTCCTCTATCTAGACTATGTACTGTATTCTGCTGTTCTATCTAGACTATGTACTGTATTCTGCTGTTCTATCTAGACTATGTACTGTATTCTGCTGTTCTATCTAGACTATGTACTGTATTCTGCTCCTCCTCTATCTAGACTATGTACTGTATTCTGCTGTTCTATCTAGACTATGTACTGTATTCTACTCCTCCTCTATCTAGACTATGTACTGTATTCTACTCCTCTATCTAGACTATGTACTGTATTCTACTCCTCTATCTAGACTATGTACTGTATTCTGCTGTTCTATCTAGACTATGTACTGTATTCTACTCCTCCTCTATCTAGACTATGTACTGTATTCTACTCCTCTATCTAGACTATGTACTGTATTCTACTCCTCTATCTAGACTATGTACTGTATTCTGCTGTTCTATCTAGACTATGTACTGTATTCTACTGTTCTATCTAGACTATGTACTGTATTCTGCTGTTCTATCTAGACTATGTACTGTATTCTGCTCCTCTATCTAGACTATGTACTGTATTCTACTCCTCTATCTAGACTATGTACTGTATTCTACTCCTCTATCTAGACTATGTACTGTATTCTGCTCCTCTAACTAGACTATGTACTGTATTCTGCTCCTCTATCTAGACTATGTACTGTATTCTGCTCCTCTATCTAGACTATGTACTGTATTCTGCTCCTCTATCTAGACTATGTACTGTATTCTACTCCTCTATCTAGACTATGTACTGTATTCTGCTGTTCTATCTAGACTATGTACTGTATTCTGCTGTTCTATCTAGACTATGTACTGTATTCTGCTCCTCTATCTAGACTATGTACTGTATTCTGCTCCTCTATCTAGACTATGTACTGTATTCTGCTCCTCTATCTAGACTATGTACTGTATTCTGCTCCTCTATCTAGACTATGTACTGTATTCTGCTCCTCTATCTAGACTATGTACTGTATTCTGCTCCTCTATCTAGACTATGTACTGTATTCTGCTCCTCTATCTAGACTATGTACTGTATTCTGCTCCTCTATCTAGACTATGTACTGTATTCTGCTCCTCCTCTATCTAGACTATGTACTGTATTCTGCTCCTCCTCTATCTAGACTATGTACTGTATTCTGCTCCTCCTCTATCTAGACTATGTACTGTATTCTGCTCCTCCTCTATCTAGACTATGTACTGTATTCTGCTCCTCCTCTATCTAGACTATGTACTGTATTCTGCTCCTCTATCTAGACTATGTACTGTATTCTGCTGTTCTATCTAGACTATGTACTGTATTCTGCTCCTCTATCTAGACTATGTACTGTATTCTACTCCTCTATCTAGACTATGTACTGTATTCTGCTCCTCTATCTAGACTATGTACTGTATTCTGCTCCTCTATCTAGACTATGTACTGTATTCTGCTCCTCTATCTAGACTATGTACTGTATTCTACTGTTCTATCTAGACTATGTACTGTATTCTACTCCTCTATCTAGACTATGTACTGTATTCTGCTGTTCTATCTAGACTATGTACTGTATTCTACTCCTCTATCTAGACTATGTACTGTATTCTCCTCCTCTATCTAGACTATGTACTGTATTCTGCTCCTCTATCTAGACTATGTACTGTATTCTACTCCTCTATCTAGACTATGTACTGTATTCTGCTGTTCTATCTAGACTATGTACTGTATTCTGCTGTTCTATCTAGACTATGTACTGTATTCTGCTCCTCTATCTAGACTATGTACTGTATTCTGCTGTTCTATCTAGACTATGTACTGTATTCTGCTGTTCTATCTAGACTATGTACTGTATTCTGCTCCTCTATCTAGACTATGTACTGTATTCTACTCCTCTATCTAGACTATGTACTGTATTCTGCTGTTCTATCTAGACTATGTACTGTATTCTGCTCCTCTATCTAGACTATGTACTGTATTCTACTCCTCTATCTAGACTATGTACTGTATTCTGCTGTTCTATCTAGACTATGTACTGTATTCTGCTGTTCTATCTAGACTATGTACTGTATTCTGCTCCTCTATCTAGACTATGTACTGTATTCTGCTGTTCTATCTAGACTATGTACTGTATTCTGCTCCTCTATCTAGACTATGTACTGTATTCTACTGTTCTATCTAGACTATGTACTGTATTCTGCTGTTCTATCTAGACTATGTACTGTATTCTGCTCCTCTATCTAGACTATGTACTGTATTCTGCTCCTCTATCTAGACTATGTACTGTATTCTGCTCCTCCTCTATCTAGACTATGTACTGTATTCTGCTGTTCTATCTAGACTATGTACTGTATTCTGCTCCTCTATCTAGACTATGTACTGTATTCTGCTCCTCCTCTATCTAGACTATGTACTGTATTCTGCTCCTCTATCTAGACTATGTACTGTATTCTGCTCCTCCTCTATCTAGACTATGTACTGTATTCTGCTCCTCTATCTAGACTATGTACTGTATTCTGCTGTTCTATCTAGACTATGTACTGTATTCTGCTCCTCCTCTATCTAGACTATGTACTGTATTCTGCTCCTCTATCTAGACTATGTACTGTATTCTACTCCTCTATCTAGACTATGTACTGTATTCTACTCCTCTATCTAGACTATGTACTGTATTCTACTCCTCTATCTAGACTATGTACTGTATTCTGCTCCTCTATCTAGACTATGTACTGTATTCTGCTCCTCTATCTAGACTATGTACTGTATTCTGCTCCTCCTCTATCTAGACTATGTACTGTATTCTGCTCCTCTATCTAGACTATGTACTGTATTCTGCTCCTCTATCTAGACTATGTACTGTATTCTACTCCTCTATCTAGACTATGTACTGTATTCTGTGTGATAAATAACATACACGAGCGCTCAAACGTATTTCCGGCTAACCGATTAACGGTTAACATGACTACAGTCGATACAATGGCACTTTATTGTCTGTCGAAACTGAAATTTGGATGGGAGGTTGACCTCTGACCCTAACCCCTGGATGCTGTCTATGGATTGGTTGATTGGTTGTTCTTATGTGTGTGGTCCACGTGGTCCAGCTGACTACTGGGCTTAGGGTTAGGGGTCAGGGGTCAGAGGTTAGGGTCAGGGATCAGGGTTAGGGTCAGCGGTCTGGGTCAAGGATCAGGGTTAGGGTCAGCGGTTAGGTGTCAGGGATTAGGGTCAGGGATCAGGGTCAGGGATCAGGGTTAGGGTCAGGGGTTAGGGTCAGGGATCAGGGTCAGGGATCAGGGTTAGGGTCAGCGGTCTGGGTCAAGGATCAGGGATTGGGTCAGCGGTCAGGGGTTAGGGATCAGGGAGTTAGTGGTCAGGGTTTAGGCTCAGGGTTTAAGGTCAGGGGTTAGGATCAGCGGTCAGGGTCAGAGGTTAGGGATCAGGGTTAGAAGTTAGTGGTCAGGGTTTAGGCTCAGGGTTTAGGGTCAGGGTTTAAGGTCAGGGGTTAGGATCAGCGGTAAGGGTCAGAGGTTAGGGATCAGGGTTAGAAGTTAGTGGTCAGGATTTAGGGTCAGGGTTTAAGGTCAGGGGTTAGGATCAGCGGTCAGGGTCAGAGGTTAGGGATCAGTGTTAGAAGTTAGTGGTCAGGATTTAGGGTCAGGGTTTAAGGTCAGGGGTTAGGATCAGCGGTTAGGGATCAGGGTTAGAAGTTAGGGGTCAGGGTTTAGGCTCAGGGTTTAGGGTCAGGGTTTAAGGTCAGGGGTTAGGATCAGCGGTAAGGGTCAGAGGTTAGGGATCAGGGTTAGAAGTTAGTGGTCAGGATTTAGGGTCAGGGTTTAAGGTCAGGGGTTAGGATCAGCGGTCAGGGTCAGAGGTTAGGGATCAGTGTTAGAAGTTAGTGGTCAGGATTTAGGGTCAGGGTTTAAGGTCAGGGGTTAGGATCAGCGGTTAGGGATCAGGGTTAGAAGTTAGGGGTCAGGGTTTAGGCTCAGGGTTAGGGTCAGAGATTAGGGTCAAGGATTAGGGTCAGAGATTAGGGGAAAGGGTCAGGCTCAGCTGTCAGGGTAAGAGGTTAGGGGTAAGGGTTAGGGTCAGAGTCAGAGGTTAGGGGTAAGAGTTAGGGTCAGGGATAAGGGTCAGAGGTTAGTGTCAGGGGTTAGGGTCAGAGTCAGAGGTTAGGGGTAAGGGTTAGGGTCAGGGGTTAGGGTTAGGGTTAGGGTCAGGGCTTAGGGTCAGATATTAGGTTCAAGGGTTAGGGGTAAGGGTCAGAGGTTAGGGTCAGGCGTTAGGGTCAACGTAAGGGTAATATGTTAGGGGTCAGGGGTTACCTGTTGTCCACCAGTGTCAGTAGACTAGTGGGGTTCCTGATGAGTTTATCCAGGAAGGAGACCAGGCTGTTGAAGTGAGGTCTCTGCCCTCTCTCCTTCTGCCAGCAGTGAAGCATCAACTGGTGCAGAACCCCAGGACAGTCCATGGGGACAGGGAGACGGTAACCCTCCTCTATAGACAGGATCACCTGTAATGTAGAACCACAGGACAGTCCATGGGGACAGGGAGACGGTAACCCTCCTCTATAGACAGGATCACCTGTAATGTAGAACCACAGGACAGTCCATGGGGACAGGGAGACGGTAACCCTCCTCTATAGACAGGATCACCTGTAATGTAGAACCACAGGACAGTCCATGGGGACAGGGAGACGGTAACCCTCCTCTATAGACAGAATCACCTGTAATGTAGAACCACAGGACAGTCCATGGGGACAGGGAGACGGTAACCCTCCTCTATAGACAGGATCACCTGTAATGTAGAACCACAGGACAGTCCATGGGGACAGGGAGACGGTAACCCTCCTCTATAGACAGGATCACCTGTAATGTAGAACCACAGGACAGTCCTTGGGGACAGGGAGACGGTAACCCTCATCTATAGACAGGATCACCTGTAATGTAGAACCACAGGACAGTCCATGGGGACAGGGAGACGGTAACCCTCCTCTATAGACAGGATCACCTGTAATGTAGAACCACAGGACAGTCCGTGGGGACAGGGAGACGGTAACCCTCCTCTATAGACAGGATCACCTGTAATGTAGAACCACAGGACAGTCCGTGGGGACAGGGAGACGGTAACCCTCCTCTATAGACAGGATCACCTGTAATGTAGAACCACAGGACAGTCCGTGGGGACAGGGAGACGGTAACCCTCCTCTATAGACAGGATCACCTGTAATGTAGAACCACAGGACAGTCCGTGGGGACAGGGAGACGGTAACCCTCCTCTATAGACAGGATCACCTGTAATGTAGAACCACAGGACAGTCCATGGGGACAGGGAGACGGTAACCCTCCTCTATAGACAGGATCACCTGTAATGTAGAACCACAGGACAGTCCATGGGGACAGGGAGACGGTAACCCTCCTCTATAGACAGGATCACCTGTAATGTAGAACCACAGGACAGTCCGTGGGGACAGGGAGACGGTAACCCTCCTCTATAGACAGGATCACCTGTAATGTAGAATCACAGGACAGTCCGTGGGGACAGGGAGACGGTAACCCTCCTCTATAGACAGGATCACCTGTAATGTAGAACCACAGGACAGTCCGTGGGGACAGGGAGACGGTAACCCTCCTCTATAGACAGGATCACCTGTAATGTAGAACCACAGGACAGTCCGTGGGGACAGGGAGACGGTAACCCTCCTCTATAGACAGGATCACCTGTAATGTAGAACCACAGGACAGTCCGTGGGGACAGGGAGACAGTAACCCTCCTCTATAGACAGGATCACCTGTAATGTAGAACCACAGGACAGTCCATGGGGACAGGGAGACGGTAACCCTCCTCTATAGACAGGATCACCTGTAATGTAGAACCACAGGACAGTCCATGGGGACAGGGAGACGGTAACCCTCCTCTATAGACAGGATCACCTGTAATGTAGAACCACAGGACAGTCCATGGGGACAGGGAGACGGTAACCCTCCTCTATAGACAGGATCACCTGTAATGTAGAACCACAGGACAGTCCATGGGGACAGGGAGACGGTAACCCTCCTCTATAGACAGGATCACCTGTAATGTAGAACCACAGGACAGTCCTTGGGGACAGGGAGACGGTAACCCTCATCTATAGACAGGATCACCTGTAATGTAGAACCACAGGACAGTCCATGGGGACAGGGAGACGGTAACCCTCCTCTATAGACAGGATCACCTGTAATGTAGAACCACAGGACAGTCCGTGGGGACAGGGAGACGGTAACCCTCCTCTATAGACAGGATCACCTGTAATGTAGAACCACAGGACAGTCCGTGGGGACAGGGAGACGGTAACCCTCCTCTATAGACAGGATCACCTGTAATGTAGAACCACAGGACAGTCCGTGGGGACAGGGAGACGGTAACCCTCCTCTATAGACAGGATCACCTGTAATGTAGAACCACAGGACAGTCCGTGGGGACAGGGAGACGGTAACCCTCCTCTATAGACAGGATCACCTGTAATGTAGAACCACAGGACAGTCCATGGGGACAGGGAGACGGTAACCCTCCTCTATAGACAGGATCACCTGTAATGTAGAACCACAGGACAGTCCATGGGGACAGGGAGACGGTAACCCTCCTCTATAGACAGGATCACCTGTAATGTAGAACCACAGGACAGTCCATGGGGACAGGGAGACGGTAACCCTCCTCTATAGACAGGATCACCTGTAATGTAGAACCACAGGACAGTCCGTGGGGACAGGGAGACGGTAACCCTCCTCTATAGACAGGATCACCTGTAATGTAGAACCACAGGACAGTCCATGGGGACAGGGAGACGGTAACCCTCATCTATAGACAGGATCACCTGTAATGTAGAACCCCAGGACAGTCCGTGGGGACAGGGAGACGGTAACCCTCCTCTATAGACAGGATCACCTGTAATGTAGAACCACAGGACAGTCCATGGGGACAGGGAGACGGTAACCCTCCTCTATAGACAGGATCACCTGTAATGTAGAACCACAGGACAGTCCATGGGGACAGGGAGACGGTAACCCTCCTCTATAGACAGGATCACCTGTAATGTAGAACCACAGGACAGTCCATGGGGACAGGGAGACGGTAACCCTCCTCTATTGACAGGATCACCTGTAATGTAGAACCACAGGACAGTCCATGGGGACAGGGAGACGGTAACCCTCCTCTATAGACAGGATCACCTGTAATGTAGAACCACAGGACAGTCCATGGGGACAGGGAGACGGTAACCCTCCTCTATTGACAGGATCACCTGTAATGTAGAACCACAGGACAGTCCATGGGGACAGGGAGACGGTAACCCTCCTCTATAGACAGGATCACCTGTAATGTAGAACCACAGGACAGTCCATGGGGACAGGGAGACGGTAACCCTCCTCTATAGACAGGATCACCTGTAATGTAGAACCACAGGACAGTCCATGGGGACAGGGAGACGGTAACCCTCCTCTATAGACAGGATCACCTGTAATGTAGAACCACAGGACAGTCCATGGGGACAGGGAGACGGTAACCCTCCTCTATAGACAGGATCACCTGTAATGCAGAACCCCAGGACAGTCCATGGGGACAGGGAGACGGTAACCCTCATCTATAGACAGGATCACCTGTAATGTAGAACCACAGGACAGTCCATGGGGACAGGGAGACGGTAACCCTCCTCTATAGACAGGATCACCTGTAATGTAGAACCACAGGACAGTCCATGGGGACAGGGAGACGGTAACCCTCCTCTATAGACAGGATCACCTGTAATGTAGAACCACAGGACAGTCCATGGGGACAGGGAGACGGTAACCCTCCTCTATAGACAGGATCACCTGTAATGTAGAACCACAGGACAGTCCATGGGGACAGGGAGACGGTAACCCTCCTCTATAGACAGGATCACCTGTAATGTAGAACCACAGGACAGTCCATGGGGACAGGGAGACGGTAACCCTCCTCTATAGACAGGATCACCTGTAATGTAGAACCATAGGACAGTCCATGGGGACAGGGAGACGGTAACCCTCCTCTATAGACAGGATGACCTGTAATGTAGAACCCCAGGACAGTCCATGGGGACAGGGAGACGGTAACCCTCCTCTATAGACAGGATCACCTGTAATGTAGAACCACAGGACAGTCCATGGGGACAGGGAGACGGTAACCCTCCTCTATAGACAGGATCACCTGTAATGTAGAACCACAGGACAGTCCATGGGGACAGGGAGACGGTAACCCTCCTCTATAGACAGGATCACCTGTAATGTAGAACCACAGGACAGTCCATGGGGACAGGGAGACGGTAACCCTCCTCTATAGACAGGATCACCTGTAATGTAGAACCACAGGACAGTCCATGGGGACAGGGAGACGGTAACCCTCCTCTATAGACAGGATGACCTGTAATGTAGAACCGCAGGACAGTCCGTGGGGACAGGGAGACGGTAACCCTCCTCTATAGACAGGATCACCTGTAATGTAGAACCACAGGACAGTCCGTGGGGACAGGGAGACGGTAACCCTCCTCTATAGACAGGATCACCTGTAATGTAGAACCACAGGACAGTCCGTGGGGACAGGGAGACGGTAACCCTCCTCTATAGACAGGATCACCTGTAATGTAGAACCACAGGACAGTCCGTGGGGACAGGGAGACGGTAACCCTCCTCTATAGACAGGATCACCTGTAATGTAGAACCACAGGACAGTCCATGGGGACAGGGAGACGGTAACCCTCCTCTATAGACAGGATCACCTGTAATGTAGAACCACAGGACAGTCCCTGGGGACAGGGAGACGGTAACCCTCCTCTATAGACAGGATCACCTGTAATGTAGAACCACAGGACAGTCCATGGGGACAGGGAGACGGTAACCCTCCTCTATAGACAGGATCACCTGTAATGTAGAACCACAGGACAGTCCGTGGGGACAGGGAGACGGTAACCCTCCTCTATAGACAGGATCACCTGTAATGTAGAACCACAGGACAGTCCATGGGGACAGGGAGACGGTAACCCTCATCTATAGACAGGATCACCTGTAATGTAGAACCCCAGGACAGTCCATGGGGACAGGGAGACGGTAACCCTCCTCTATAGACAGGATCACCTGTAATGTAGAACCACAGGACAGTCCATGGGGACAGGGAGACGGTAACCCTCCTCTATAGACAGGATCACCTGTAATGTAGAACCACAGGACAGTCCATGGGGACAGGGAGACGGTAACCCTCCTCTATAGACAGGATCACCTGTAATGTAGAACCACAGGACAGTCCATGGGGACAGGGAGACGGTAACCCTCCTCTATTGACAGGATCACCTGTAATGTAGAACCACAGGACAGTCCATGGGGACAGGGAGACGGTAACCCTCCTCTATAGACAGGATCACCTGTAATGTAGAACCACAGGACAGTCCATGGGGACAGGGAGACGGTAACCCTCCTCTATAGACAGGATCACCTGTAATGTAGAACCACAGGACAGTCCATGGGGACAGGGAGACGGTAACCCTCCTCTATAGACAGGATCACCTGTAATGTAGAACCACAGGACAGTCCATGGGGACAGGGAGACGGTAACCCTCCTCTATAGACAGGATCACCTGTAATGCAGAACCCCAGGACAGTCCATGGGGACAGGGAGACGGTAACCCTCATCTATAGACAGGATCACCTGTAATGTAGAACCACAGGACAGTCCATGGGGACAGGGAGACGGTAACCCTCCTCTATAGACAGGATCACCTGTAATGTAGAACCACAGGACAGTCCATGGGGACAGGGAGACGGTAACCCTCCTCTATAGACAGGATCACCTGTAATGTAGAACCACAGGACAGTCCATGGGGACAGGGAGACGGTAACCCTCCTCTATAGACAGGATCACCTGTAATGTAGAACCACAGGACAGTCCATGGGGACAGGGAGACGGTAACCCTCCTCTATAGACAGGATCACCTGTAATGTAGAACCACAGGACAGTCCATGGGGACAGGGAGACGGTAACCCTCCTCTATAGACAGGATCACCTGTAATGTAGAACCACAGGACAGTCCATGGGGACAGGGAGACGGTAACCCTCCTCTATAGACAGGATGACCTGTAATGTAGAACCCAGGACAGTCCATGGGGACAGGGAGACGGTAACCCTCCTCTATAGACAGGATCACCTGTAATGTAGAACCACAGGACAGTCCATGGGGACAGGGAGACGGTAACCCTCCTCTATAGACAGGATCACCTGTAATGTAGAACCACAGGACAGTCCATGGGGACAGGGAGACGGTAACCCTCCTCTATAGACAGGATCACCTGTAATGTAGAACCACAGGACAGTCCATGGGGACAGGGAGACGGTAACCCTCCTCTATAGACAGGATCACCTGTAATGTAGAACCACAGGACAGTCCATGGGGACAGGGAGACGGTAACCCTCCTCTATAGACAGGATCACCTGTAATGCAGAACCCCAGGACAGTCCATGGGGACAGGGAGACGGTAACCCTCATCTATAGACAGGATCACCTGTAATGTAGAACCACAGGACAGTCCATGGGGACAGGGAGACGGTAACCCTCCTCTATAGACAGGATCACCTGTAATGTAGAACCACAGGACAGTCCATGGGGACAGGGAGACGGTAACCCTCCTCTATAGACAGGATCACCTGTAATGTAGAACCACAGGACAGTCCATGGGGACAGGGAGACGGTAACCCTCCTCTATAGACAGGATCACCTGTAATGTAGAACCACAGGACAGTCCATGGGGACAGGGAGACGGTAACCCTCCTCTATAGACAGGATCACCTGTAATGTAGAACCACAGGACAGTCCATGGGGACAGGGAGACGGTAACCCTCCTCTATAGACAGGATCACCTGTAATGTAGAACCATAGGACAGTCCATGGGGACAGGGAGACGGTAACCCTCCTCTATAGACAGGATGACCTGTAATGTAGAACCCCAGGACAGTCCATGGGGACAGGGAGACGGTAACCCTCCTCTATAGACAGGATCACCTGTAATGTAGAACCACAGGACAGTCCATGGGGACAGGAGACGGTAACCCTCCTCTATAGACAGGATCACCTGTAATGTAGAACCACAGGACAGTCCATGGGGACAGGGAGACGGTAACCCTCCTCTATAGACAGGATCACCTGTAATGTAGAACCACAGGACAGTCCATGGGGACAGGGAGACGGTAACCCTCCTCTATAGACAGGATCACCTGTAATGTAGAACCACAGGACAGTCCATGGGGACAGGGAGACGGTAACCCTCCTCTATAGACAGGATGACCTGTAATGTAGAACCCCAGGACAGTCCGTGGGGACAGGGAGACGGTAACCCTCCTCTATAGACAGGATCACCTGTAATGTAGAACCACAGGACAGTCCGTGGGGACAGGGAGACGGTAACCCTCCTCTATAGACAGGATCACCTGTAATGTAGAACCACAGGACAGTCCGTGGGGACAGGGAGACGGTAACCCTCCTCTATAGACAGGATCACCTGTAATGTAGAACCACAGGACAGTCCGTGGGGACAGGGAGACGGTAACCCTCCTCTATAGACAGGATGACCTGTAATGTAGAACCCCAGGACAGTCCATGGGGACAGGGAGACGGTAACCCTCCTCTATAGACAGGATCACCTGTAATGTAGAACCACAGGACAGTCCATGGGGACAGGGAGACGGTAACCCTCCTCTATAGACAGGATCACCTGTAATGTAGAACCACAGGACAGTCCATGGGGACAGGGAGACGGTAACCCTCCTCTATAGACAGGATCACCTGTAATGTAGAACCACAGGACAGTCCGTGGGGACAGGGAGACGGTAACCCTCCTCTATAGACAGGATCACCTGTAATGTAGAACCACAGGACAGTCCATGGGGACAGGGAGACGGTAACCCTCCTCTATAGACAGGATCACCTGTAATGTAGAACCACAGGACAGTCCATGGGGACAGGGAGACGGTAACCCTCCTCTATAGACAGGATCACCTGTAATGTAGAACCACAGGACAGTCCATGGGGACAGGGAGACGGTAACCCTCCTCTATAGACAGGATCACCTGTAATGTAGAACCACAGGACAGTCCGTGGGGACAGGGAGACGGTAACCCTCCTCTATAGACAGGATCACCTGTAATGTAGAACCACAGGACAGTCCGTGGGGACAGGGAGACGGTAACCCTCCTCTATAGACAGGATCACCTGTAATGTAGAACCACAGGACAGTCCATGGGGACAGGGAGACGGTAACCCTCCTCTATAGACAGGATCACCTGTAATGTAGAACCACAGGACAGTCCGTGGGGACAGGGAGACGGTAACCCTCCTCTATAGACAGGATCACCTGTAATGTAGAACCACAGGACAGTCCGTGGGGACAGGGAGACGGTAACCCTCCTCTATAGACAGGATCACCTGTAATGTAGAACCACAGGACAGTCCGTGGGGACAGGGAGACGGTAACCCTCCTCTATAGACAGGATCACCTGTAATGTAGAACCACAGGACAGTCCGTGGGGACAGGGAGACGGTAACCCTCCTCTATAGACAGGATCACCTGTAATGTAGAACCACAGGACAGTCCATGGGGACAGGGAGACGGTGACCCTCCTCTATAGACAGGATCACCTGTAATGTAGAACCACAGGACAGTTCATGGGGACAGGGAGACGGTAACCCTCCTCTATAGACAGGATCACCTGTAATGTAGAACCACAGGACAGTCCGTGGGGACAGGGAGACGGTAACCCTCCTCTATAGACAGGATCACCTGTAATGTAGAACCACAGGACAGTCCATGGGGACAGGGAGACGGTAACCCTCCTCTATAGACAGGGTCACCTGCCAGGGAAGAGGTCACAGGTTACACTCAGGTCAAAAGGGCAAAGACGAACACCTTTTCACTCAGAACTTGTCAGCATGGAGTGACCATATAGATTTTCAAATCACGATGAAACTTCCACCTAGCCTATCAGAGAGCAGGATAGATCTACTATTACCATAATGCTAACACCTGTCAGATCTTGTCAGAGTGACCAAGGGTCCATTTGGGATTTGGCCATAGAACACCATAACTCACATCCTGATTGGACAAGAGGGAATAACAGAACCTTAGAACTCACATCCTGATTGGACAAGAGGGAATAACAGAACATTAGAACTCACATCCTGATTGGACAAGAGGGAATAACAGAACATTAGAACTCACATCCTGATTGGACAAGAGGGAATAACAGAACATTAGAACTCACATCCTGATTGGACAAGAGGGAATAACAGAACACCATAACTCACACCCTGATTGGACAAGAGGGAATAACAGAACATTATAACTCACATCCTGATTGGACATCTCCCAGTAAGGTCTCTCCCCGTACGACATCACTTCCCACATGACGATGCCGTAGCTCCAGACGTCGGAGGCTGAAGAGAACTTCCTGTAGGTGATGGCCTCGGGAGCTGTCCAACGGACCGGGATCTTATCCCCCTGGGCAGAGGACAGAAATAAAACCTGGATCACGTCTCAAACAGCAACTATATAGTACACTTCTATTAACCAGGACCCTATGGACTGAAGTCTATCCCCTATATAATACACTTCTATTAACCAGGACCCTATGGACTGAAGTCTATCCCCTATATAATACACTTCTATTAACCAGGACCCTATGGACTGAAGTCTATCCCCTATATAGTACACTTCTATTAACCAGGACCCTATGGACTGAAGTCTATCCCCTATATAATACACTTCTATTAACCAGGACCCTATGGACTGAAGTCTATCCCCTATATAATACACTTCTATTAACCAGGACCCTATGGACTGAAGTCTATGCCCTATATAATACACTTCTATTAACCAGGACCCTATGGACTGAAGTCTATCCCCTATATAGTACACTTCTATTAACCAGGACCCTATGGACTGAAGTCTATCCCTTATCACTTCTATTAACCAGGACCCTATGGACTGAAGTCTATCTCCTATATAGTACACTTCTATTAACCAGGACCCTATGGACTGAAGTCTATCCCCTATATAGTACACTTCTATTAACCAGGGCCCTATGGACTGAAGTCTATCCCCTATATAGTACACTTCTATTAACCAGGACCCTATGGACTGAAGTCTATCCCCTATATAGTACACTTCTATTAACAAGGACCCTATGGACTGAAGTCTATCTCCTATATAGTACACTTCTATTAACCAGGGCCCTATGGACTGAAGTCTATCCCCTATATAGTACACTTCTATTAACCAGGGCCCTATGGACTGAAGTCTATCCCTTATCACTTCTATTAACCAGGACCCTATGGACTGAAGTCTATCCCCTATATAGTACACTTCTATTAACCAGAACCCTATGGACTGAAGTCTATCCCTTATCACTTCTATTAACCAGAACCCTATGGACTGAAGTCTATCCCCTATATAGTACACTTCTATTAACCAGGGCCCTATGGACTGAAGTCTAACCCTTATCACTTCTATTAACCAGAACTCTATGGACTGAAGTCTATCCCTTATCACTTCTATTAACCAGGGCCCTATGGACTGAAGTCTATCCCCTATATAGTACACTTCTATTAACCAGGACCCTATGGACTGAAGTCTAACCCTTATCACTTCTATTAACCAGGACTCTATGGACTGAAGTCTATCCCTTATCACTTCTATTAACCAGGACCCTATGGACTGAAGTCTATCCCTTATCACTTCTATTAACCAGGACCCTATGGACTGAAGTCTATCCCTTATCACTTCTATTAACCAGGACCCTATGGACTGAAGTCTATCCCCTATATAGTACACTTCTATTAACCAGGATCCTATGGACTGAAGTCTATCCCCTATATAGTACACTTCTATTAACCAGAACCCTATGGACTGAAGTATATCCCCTATGTAGTACACTTCTATTAACCAGGACCCTATGGACTGAAGTCTATCCCCTATATAGTACACTTCTATTAACCAGAACCCTATGGACTGAAGTCTATCCCTTATCACTTCTATTAACCAGGACCCTATGGACTGAAGTCTATCCCTTATCACTTCTATTAACCAGGACCCTATGGACTGAAGTCTATCCCTTATCACTTCTATTAACCAGGACCCTATGGACTGAAGTCTATCCCCTATATAGTACACTTCTATTAACCAGGACCCTATGGACTGAAGTCTATCCCCTATATAGTACACTTCTATTAACCAGGATCCTATGGACTGAAGTCTATCCCCTATATAGTACACTTCTATTAACCAGAACCCTATGGACTGAAGTCTATCCCCTATATAGTACACTTCTATTAACCAGAACCCTATGGAATGAAGTCTAACCCTTATCACTTCTATTAACCAGGACCCTATGGACTGAAGTCTATCCCCCATATATAGTACACTTCTATTAACCAGGACCCTATGGACTGAAGTCTAACCCTTATCACTTCTATTAACCAGGACCCTATGGACTGAAGTCTATCCCCTATATAGTACACTTCTATTAACCAGGACCCTATGGACTGAAGTCTATCCCCTATATAGTACACTTCTATTAACCAGAACCCTATGGACTGAAGTCTATCCCCTATATAGTACACTTCTATTAACCAGAACCCTATGGACTGAAGTCTAACCCTTATCACTTCTATTAACCAGGACCCTATGGACTGAAGTCTATCCCCTATATAGTACACTTCTATTAACCAGGACCCTATGGACTGAAGTCTATCTCCTATATAGTACACTTCTATTAACCAGGGCCCTATGGACTGAAGTCTATCCCCTATATAGTACACTTCTATTAACCAGGGCCCTATGGACTGAAGTCTATCCCTTATCACTTCTATTAACCAGGACCCTATGGACTGAAGTCTATCCCCTATATAGTACACTTCTATTAACCAGAACCCTATGGACTGAAGTCTATCCCTTATCACTTCTATTAACCAGAACCCTATGGACTGAAGTCTATCCCCTATATAGTACACTTCTATTAACCAGGGCCCTATGGACTGAAGTCTAACCCTTATCACTTCTATTAACCAGAACTCTATGGACTGAAGTCTATCCCTTATCACTTCTATTAACCAGGGCCCTATGGACTGAAGTCTATCCCCTATATAGTACACTTCTATTAACCAGGACCCTATGGACTGAAGTCTAACCCTTATCACTTCTATTAACCAGGACTCTATGAACTGAAGTCTATCCCTTATCACTTCTATTAACCAGGACCCTATGGACTGAAGTCTATCCCTTATCACTTCTATTAACCAGGACCCTATGGACTGAAGTCTATCCCTTATCACTTCTATTAACCAGGACCCTATGGACTGAAGTCTATCCCCTATATAGTACACTTCTATTAACCAGGATCCTATGGACTGAAGTCTATCCCCTATATAGTACACTTCTATTAACCAGAACCCTATGGACTGAAGTCTATCCCTTATCACTTCTATTAACCAGGACCCTATGGACTGAAGTCTATCCCTTATCACTTCTATTAACCAGGACCCTATGGACTGAAGTCTATCCCTTATCACTTCTATTAACCAGGACCCTATGGACTGAAGTCTATCCCCTATATAGTACACTTCTATTAACCAGGACCCTATGGACTGAAGTCTATCCCCTATATAGTACACTTCTATTAACCAGGATCCTATGGACTGAAGTCTATCCCCTATATAGTACACTTCTATTAACCAGAACCCTATGGACTGAAGTCTATCCCCTATATAGTACACTTCTATTAACCAGAACCCTATGGAATGAAGTCTAACCCTTATCACTTCTATTAACCAGGACCCTATGGACTGAAGTCTATCCCCTATATAGTACACTTCTATTAACCAGGACCCTATGGACTGAAGTCTAACCCTTATCACTTCTATTAACCAGGACCCTATGGACTGAAGTCTATCCCCTATATAGTACACTTCTATTAACCAGGACCCTATGGACTGAAGTCTATCCCCTATATAGTACACTTCTATTAACCAGAACCCTATGGACTGAAGTCTATCCCCTATATAGTACACTTCTATTAACCAGAACCCTATGGACTGAAGTCTAACCCTTATCACTTCTATTAACCAGGACCCTATGGACTGAAGTCTATCCCCTATATAGTACACTTCTATTAACCAGGACCCTATGGACTGACGTCTATCCCCTATATAGTACACTTCTATTAACCAGGACCCTATGGACTGAAGTCTATCCCCTATATAGAACACTTCTATTAACCAGGACCCTATGGACTGAAGTCTATCCCCTATATAGAACACTTCTATTAACCAGGACCCTATGGACTGAAGTCTATCCCCTATATAGTACACTTCTATTAACCAGGACCCTATGGACTGAAGTCTATCCCCTATATAGTACACTTCTATTAACCAGGACCCTATGGACTGAAGTCTATCCCTTATCACTTATATTAACCAGGACCCTATGGACTGAAGTCTATCCCCTATATAGTACACTTCTATTAACCAGAACCCTATGGACTGAAGTCTATCCCCTATATAGTACACTTCTATTAACCAGAACCCTATGGACTGAAGTCTATCCCTTATCACTTATATTAACCAGGACCCTATGGACTGAAGTCTATCCCCTATATAGTACACTTCTATTAACCAGAACCCTATGGACTGAAGTCTATCCCCTATATAGTACACTTCTATTAACCAGGACCCTATGGACTGAAGTCTATCCCTTATCACTTCTATTAACCAGGACCCTATGGACTGAAGTCTATCCCCTATATAGTACACTTCTATTAACCAGGACCCTATGGACTGAAGTCTATCCCCTATATAGTACACTTCTATTAACCAGGACCCTATGGACTGAAGTCTATCCCTTATCACTTCTATTAACCAGGACCCTATGGACTGAAGTCTATCCCCTATATAGTACACTTCTATTAACCAGGGCCCTATGGACTGAAGTCTATCCCTTATCACTTCTATTAACCAGGACCCTATGGACTGAAGTCTATCCCCTATATAGTACACTTCTATTAACCAGGACCCTATGGACTGAAGTCTATCCCTTATCACTTCTATTAACCAGGACCCTATGGACTGAAGTATATCCCCTATATAGTACACTTCTATTAACCAGGACCCTATGGACTGAAGTCTATCCCCTATATAGTACACTTCTATTAACCAGGACCCTATGGACTGAAGTCTATCCCTTATCACTTCTATTAACCAGGACCCTATGGACTGAAGTCTATCCCCTATATAGTACACTTCTATTAACCAGGACCCTATGGACTGAAGTCTATCCCTTATCACTTCTATTAACCAGGACCCTATGGACTGAAGTCTATCCCCTATATAGTACACTTCTATTAACCAGGACCCTATGGACTGAAGTCTATCCCCTATATAGTACACTTCTATTAACCAGAAGCCTATGGACTGAAGTTAAACACTTTACACGTACCCCCCACACACACACTCCTTACCATGGTGTTATATGCAGGCTCAGGCTGGTCCTCTAGGACTCTGGACAGGCCGAAGTCAGACACCTTACACACCAGACCCTCATCTACCAGGATGTTGCGAGCGGCCAGGTCACGGTGCACGTAGCCCAAGTCAGACAGGTAGGTCATCCCTGACGCCACGCCATGCAGCATCCTCACCAGCTGGACCACTGTGAAGTGGCCATCATGCTGCTGGGGAGAGAGAGAGAGAGAGGACATACTTCATACATGACAAAGTATCAGGCTGCTGGAGAGAGAGAGGGAGAGAGAGAGAGAGAGAGAGAGAGAGAGAGAGAGAGAGAGAGAGAGAGAGAGAGAGAGAGAGAGAGAGAGAGAGAGAGAGAGAGAGAGAGAGAGAGAGAGAGAGAGAGAGAGAGAGAGAGAGAGAGAGAGAGAGAGAGAGAGAGAGAGAGAGAGAGAGAGAGAGAGAGAGGACAGACTTCCTACATGACAAAGTATCAGGCTGCTGGAGAGAGAGGGGAGAGGGAGAGAGAGAGAGAGAGAGAGAGAGACAGAGAGAGAGAGAGAGAGAGAGAGACAGAGAGAGAGAGAGAGAGAGAGAGAGAGAGAGAGAGAGAGAGAGAGAGAGAGAGAGAGAGAGAGAGAGAGGACAGACTTCCTACATGACATAGAGTATCTGTAGTAATCAGTTTGTATAGGAGTCACTCTCACCCTCAGAAAAGAGTCCAGGGATCCGTTCTCCATGTATTCCACCACAATCATCACAGGTCTGCCTGGTGAAACAGAAAAACACAAAGTCATTACTTAACCCAGATAAAACCACCTCTGAAAAGGGACGTATCATTTAGAATCAAATGTTAAATACGGTGTTCCACAAGGCTCAGTGCTGGACCCACTATAGTTGACTTTAACGGAGGTTGTTATTTCTCCCATGTTCTAGACTACGCTGCCGTGCTGATCCATACAGCAGAGGATTCTCTTACTCTTGGTGACCACTCCTTCCAGCCGTATGATGTTGGGGTTGTCAAACTGTCCCATGATGGAGGCCTCTCTGAGGAAGTCTCTTCTCTGGGGCTCCACGTAGCCTCCCTTCAGGGTCTTAATGGCCACCCGGATCTCCTTCTGACCTGGGGTACGCAGACACCCGCTGCACACCTCCCCGAACTCACCTGGAGGAGGACAGGTACACGCACGCGCACGCACACACACACACACACACACACACACACACACACACACACACACACACACACACACACACACACACACACACACACACACACACACACACACACACACACACGTGAGTCATTTAGCAGACTCTTATCCAGGCACACTTACAGCCAGTGCATTCAAGTATACGTTGAGTAGGAGAAAAATACCAAACACATATCAGTTTATAGGAAGTAGACCTTTCTTTTGAAATAGTCAGTCAACACACCAAGAACGAGCCAGCAGATCCTCATTGATTTAGGCCAGTCACTGTCTAATTAGACTGAATACAGTCTAATGAGATGAGTGCTGTATCTACTTCCCCCACGGTGAGGTGACGACCAGCTACACTTAGACACAGTGTCCACTAGATGGCAGTCACATAACTTAAAACAGCAGGATCGGGACTGGAGAAACCCTCACTAACATTCTACTGCTGGGGGAAACCCTCAATAACATTCTACTGCTGGGGGAAACCCTCAATAACATTCTACTGCTGGGGGAAACCCTCAATAACATTCTACTGCTGGGGAAAACCCTCAATAACATTCTACTGCTGGGGGAAACCCTCAATAACATTCTACTGCAGGGGGAAACCCTCACTAACATTCTACTGCTGGGGGAAACCCTCAATAACAATCTACTGCTGGGGGAAACCCTCAATAACAATCTACTGCTGTGGGAAACCCTCAATAACATTCTACTGCTGGGGGAAACCCTCAATAACATTCTACTGCTGGGGGAAACACTCACTGCTGGGGGAAACCCTCAATAACATTCTACTGCTGGGGAGACCCTCAATAACATTCTACTGCTGGGGAAACCCTCAATAACATTCTACTGCTGGGGAAACCCTCAATAACATTCTACTGCTGGGGAGACCCTCAATAACATTCTACTGCTGGGGAAACACTCACTGCTGGGGGAAACCCTCAATAACATTCTACTGCTGGGGGAACCCCTCACTAACATTCTACTGCTGGGGGAGACCCTCAATAACATTCTACTGCTGGGGGAAACCCTCACTGCTGGGGAAACCCTCAATAACATTCTACTGCTGGGGGAGACCCTCAATAACATTCTACTGCTGGGGGAAACCCTCACTGCTGGGGAAACCCTCAATAACATTCTACTGCTGGGGGAAACCCTCACTAACATTCTACTGCAGGGGGAGACCCTCACTAACATTCTACTGCTGGGGGAAACCCTCACTAACATTCTACTGCTGGGGGAAACCCTCAATAACAATCTACTGCTGGGGGAAACCCTCACTAACATTCTACTGCTGGGGGAAACCCTCAATAACAATCTACTGCTGGGGGAAACCCTCAATAACATTCTACTGCTGGGATAAACCCTCAATAACATTCTACTACTGGGGAAAACCCTCAATAACATTCTACTGCTGGGGGAAACCCTCAATAACATTCTACTGCTGGGGGAAACCCTCAATAACATTCTACTGCTGGGATAAACCCTCACTGCTGGGGGAAACCCTCAATAATTTCTACCGCTGGGATAAACCCTCACTGCTGGGGGAAACCCTCAATAACATTCTACTGCTGGGGGAAACCCTCAATAACATTCTACTGCTGGGATAAACCCTCACTGCTGGGGGAAACCCTCACTGCTGGGGGAAACCCTCACTAACATTCTACTGCAGGGGGAAACCCTCAATAACATTCTACTGCTGGGGAAACCCTCACTGCTGGGGAAACCCTCAATAACATTCTACTGCTGGGGAAACCCTCACTGCTGGGGGAAACCCTCACTGCTGGGGGAAACCCTCACTGCTGGGGGAAACCCTCACTAACATTCTACTGCAGGGGGAAACCCTCAATAACATTCTACTGCTGGGGGAAACACTCACTGCTGGGGGAAACCCTCAATAACATTCTACTGCTGGGGGAAACCCTCAATAACATTCTACTGCTGGGGGAAACCCTCACTAACATTCTACTGCTGGGGGAAACCCTCACTAACATTCTACTGCTGGGGGAAACCCTCAATAACATTCTACTGCTGGGGGAAACCCCTCCATAACATTCTACTGCTGGGGGAAACCCTCAATAACATTCTACTGCTGGGGGAAACCCTCACTAACATTCTACTGCTGGGGGAAACCCTCACTAACATTCTACTGCTGGGGGAAACCCTCAATAACATTCTACTGCTGGGGGAAACCCTCAATAACATTCTACTGCTGGGTGAAACCCTCAATAACATTCTACTGCTGGGGGAAACCCTCACTAACATTCTACTGCTGGGGGAAACCCTCAATAACATTCTACTGCTGGGGGAAACCCTCAATAACATTCTACTGCTGTGGGAAACCCTCAATAACATTCTACTGCTGGGGAAAACCCTCACTGCTGGGGGAAACCCTCACTAACATTCTACTGTCTATACACACCATCCTATATAACTACAGTCTATACAAATCATCCTATATAACTACTGTCTATACACACCATCCTATATAACTACTGTCTATACACACCATCCTATATAACTACTGTCTATACTGTCTATACACACCATCCTATATAACTACTGTCTATACACACCATCCTATACAACTACTGTCTATACACACCATCCTATATAACTACTGTCTATACACACCATCCTATATAACTACTGTCTATACTGTCTATACACACCATCCTGTATAACTACTGTCTATACACACCATCCTATATAACTACTGTCTATACACACCATCCTGTATAACTACTGTCTATACACACCATCCTATATAACTACTGTCTATACACACCATCCTATATAACTACTGTCTATACACGCCATCCTATATAACTACTGTCTATACTGTCTATACACACTATCCTATATAACTACTGTCTATACACGCCATCCTGTATAACTACTGTCTATACACACTATCCTATATAACTACTGTCTATACTGTCTATACACACCATCCTATATAACTACTGTCTATACACACCATCCTATATAACTACTGTCTATACACACCATCCTATATAACTACTGTCTATACACACCATCTAATATAACTACTGTCTATACACACCATCTAATATAACTACAGTCTATACACACCATCCTATATACCTGCATGTTATATAGGATGGTGTCTGCTTGTGTGTGTGTGTCTGTGTGTCTGTGTGTCTGTGTGTGTGTGTGTGTGTGTGTGTGTGTGTGTGTGTGTGTGTGTGTGTGTGTGTGTGTGTGTGTGTGTGTGTGTGTGTGTGTGTGTGTGTGTGTGTGTGTGTGTGTGTGTGTGTGTGTGTGTGTCGGTACCTGCTCCTATCACCCTCTCGATGCGTATTCTAGAAGGATCTATCTCCTTGGTGAACTCGTGGACAGCCTGCGTTGGGTCTTCATACGTGTCAGGATCCACATATGTCTTGATACCAGGGGAAAGGAAGCACGTTCTGGAAGTGAGCCCTCCTCTTGTCGTCTGACTGCATCTTAGCCTTGATGAACACCTGACACCTGGACCAGGAGAGAGACACACAGCGGACGATGTCAGCTTCCTGTCTGGCAACATTACAGACACATGACAGGTAGAGGTTCCTGTCTGACTACATGTCAGGTAGAGGTTCCTGTCTGGCTACATTACAGACACATGTCAGGTAGAGGTTCCTGTCTGGCTACATTACAGACAGGTAGAGGTTCCTGTCTGGCTACATTACAGACCGGTAGAGGTTCCTGTCTGGCTACATTACAGACACATGTCAGTTAGAGGCTCCTGTCTGGCTACATGTCAGGTAGAGGTTCCTGTCTGACTACATGTCAGGTAGAGGTTCCTGTCTGGCTACATTACAGACACATGTCAGGTAGAGGTTCCTGTCTGGCTACATTACAGACAGGTAGAGGTTCCTGTCTGGCTACATTACAGACCGGTAGAGGTTCCTGTCTGGCTACATTACAGACACATGTCAGTTAGAGGCTCCTGTCTGGCTACATGTCAGGTAGAGGTTCCTGTCTGACTACATGTCAGGTAGAGGTTCCTGTCTGGCTACATTACAGACACATGTCAGGTAGAGGTTCCTGTCTGGCTACATGTCAGGTAGAGGTTCCTGTCTGACTACATTACAGACACATGTCAGGTAGAGGTTCCTGTCTGGCTACATTACAGACACATGTCAGGTAGAGGTTCCTGTCTGGCTACATTACAGACACATGTCAGGTAGAGGTTCCTGTCTGACTACATGTCAGGTAGAGGTTCCTGTCTGACTACATGTCAGGTAGAGGTTCCTGTCTGGCTACATTACAGACACATGTCAGGTAGAGGTTCCTGTCTGACTACATTACAGACAGGTAGAGGTTCCTGTCTGACTACATTACAGACAGGTAGAGGTTCCTGTCTGACTACATTACAGACAGGTAGAGGTTCCTGTCTGACTACATTACAGACACATGTCAGGTAGAGGTTCCTGTCTGACTACATGTCAGGTAGAGGTTCCTGTCTGGCTACATTACAGACACATGTCAGGTAGAGGTTCCTGTCTGGCTACATTACAGACACGTGTCAGATCTCACAGCGCCTGGATAGATGAACTGATCTGATGCCTGACTGCACATTTGATGATGTGGCATTCAACCATTGGTTGATGCAATGCAATGACTGAACATCTAGTCGGGCAGGAAGTGGACCAGGATGCAGGGAGTACAGTGGAGTTGTCCACCACAGCATACGGGCTGAAATCAAAAGTAGTGCACTATTGCTGTCCCATTTGGGACTCATCCTATGTCGTAGCCCAGTCCCAATCTGAACCTCCTGTCAGTGTCCCATTTGGGACTCATCCTATGTCGTAGCCCAGTCCCAATCTGAACCTCCTGTCAGTGTCCCATTTGGGACTCATCCACTGTCGTAGCCCAATCCCAATCTGAACCTCCAGTCAGTGTCCCATTTGGGACTCATCCACTGTCGTAGCCCAGTCCCAATCTGAGCCTCCAGTCAGAGTTCATACACTCTCTGTCAGTCAGTAGTAGCTGCAGACAGACAGGGGAGTAACCAATGAGAGGACACAACCAGACAGCCAGCAGCCAGCAGCTGGATTGCATGCAGGGTAATTAGGCATAAAAGTGTCCCAGCCAATGGGAACATGAGAAGGACAGCTTGGCGGATGTGGGGGGGGTCCATTAAAACCTGCCTGATTGAACCGATTTGAACTGAATCACACTCAGGAATAATGAGAGAAGAGGGGGAGAGAAAGAGAGAGAGAATAGAAAGGGGAGAGAGAGGAGGGGGAGGAGAGAGAGAGAGGGAGAGGGAGAGGAGTGGTGGGGGAGAGAGGGGAGGAGAAGGAAGAGAGGAGAGGAGAGGAGAGAGGGGAGGAAGTGGGAGAGGGAGGGAAAGGGAGAGAAAGAGGAATGGTTGAAGAGAGAGGGGAGAGAAGAGAGATGGCAAGGGAGAGGGAGAGAGTGAGTCCTGGGGCTCTGTTCACATACACAAACACCCTACAGAGTCCCAGGACTCAGCAACACAATCAGACACCAACCAAATTACGAGAAAACAAAAAGATATTTACTTGACAAATTAGAAAGAATTAACAAAAAAAACTGAGCAAACTAGAATGATATTTGGCCCTAAACAGAGATTGGCAGAAAGCTGACCACTGTGACCGACCCAAATTTAAGGAAAGCTTTGACTATGTACAGACTCAGTGAGCATAGCCTTGCTATTGAGAAAGGCCGCCGTAGGCAGACATGGCTCTCAAGAGAAGACAGGCTATGTGCTCACTGCCCACAAAATGAGGTGGAAACTGAGCTGCACTTCCTAACCTCCTGCCCAATGTATGACCATATTAGAGAGACATATTTCCCTCAGATTACACAGATCCACAAAGAATTCGAAAACAAATCCAATTTTGATAAACTCCCATATCTACTGGGTGAAATTCCACAGTGTGCCATGACAGCAGCAAGATTTGTGACCTGTTGCCACGAGAAAAGGGCAACCAGTGAAGAACAAACACAATATTAAATACAACCCATATTTATGATTATTTATTTTCCGTTTTGTACTTTAACTATTTGTTACAACACGGTAAATAGACATAATATGACATTTTAAATATCTTTATTCTTTTGGAACTTCTGTGAGTGTAATGTTTACTGTTCATTTTTTATTGTTTATTTCAATTTTGTATATTATCTATTTCACTTGCTTTGGCAATGTTAATAAAATATGTTTCCCATGCCAATAAATCTCCTTATGGCCTCTTGGGTAGGGGCAGTATTTCGACGTCTGGATGAGAAGCGTGCCCAAAGTAAACTGCATGTTACTCAGGCCCAGAAGCTAGGTTATGCATATAATTGGTAGATTTGAATAGAAAACACTCTAAAGTTTCCAAAACTGTTAAAATAATATAATAAAATAATAAAACTTGAGGAAAATCCATCCAGGAAGTGGGATTTCTTTATTTTCATTTTGGAGCTCCGAGCCACTTAAAATGTGAAGCTATTGAAAACTATGACTTCAGCCTCCCAGATTGCAGTTCCTATTTTGAATTGAATGCCTGTACCGTGTCTAATGGGTTAGGACTCAGATTGCAGTTCCTATTTTGAATTGAATGCCTGTACCGTGTCTAATGGGTTAGGACTCAGATTGCAGTTCCTATTTTGAATTGAATGCCTGTACCGTGTCTAATGGGTTAGGACTCAGATTGCAGTTCCTATTTTGAATTGAATGCCTGTACCGTGTCTAATGGGTTAGGACTCAGATTGCAGTTCCTATGGCTTCCACTAGATGTCAACTGTCTCTAGACATTGTTCAAGGCTTGTTTTCTGAAAAATGAAGAAGAATGAGACCCTTTTTGTCAGTGGAAGAGAGCTGGTTTGCCCTTGGTTTTTCCTTTCTACGCTGTTGTTCGGTTGAAATATTATCGATTATCTAGATAGTTGACAACCTGAGGATTAATTCGAAACATCGTTTGACATGTTTCGACGAACTTTACCGGTACTATTAGGATGTATTTGTCTGCATGTTTTGACCGCCTTGGTGCCAGTGGGTTACTGAACAAAACGCGCCAACAAAAGAAGACTTTTTGGGAAAAAAAAAACGTTTATTGTGTAGCTGGGACTCTTGTGAGTGCAACCATATGAAGATCTTCAAAGGTAAGTGAATAATGTTATCACTATTTCTGACTTTTGTAATTCCTTTACTTGGTTGAAACATGTTTGTATGCTTTTGTACGCGGGGCGCTGTCCTCAGATTATCACATGGTGTGCTTTCGCCATAAAGCCCTTTTGTACGCGGGGCGCTGTCCTCAGATTATCACATGTTGTGCTTTCGCCATAAAGCCTTTTTGAAATCTGACAAAGCGTCTGGATTAACAAGAAGTTAATCTTTAAACCGATGTATAACACTTGTATTCTTTTATGAATGTTTATGATGACTATTTCTGTATTTTAAATTTGGCGCTCGGATGTTGTCGAGGTCGCTAGCAGAACGCCTGCACCAGAAAGGTTACAGCCCCTTGAATTGAATTGAGAGAGAGGGGGGCATAAGTATTACTTCAGAAGTATGTTGTCAAGGCAACCTAAGAGCACATTGAATTGAGAGAGAGGGGGGCATAAGTATTACTTCAGAAGTATGTTGTCAAGGCAACCTAAGGGTACACTATTCCCCATAGGGATCTGGTCACAAGTAGTGTACTACTAAGGAGTGGGGATGTCCCTTACCGTCCGGTGATGAGGAAGAAGAGGGTGAGGATGATGAGCAGGGAGAACCCGCCCACGGCTGCCGTGACAACCACGAGCACCTGCCCCTGGTCAGCTGCCATGCCTGAGTCTGTTATGGGTCAGAGCAGAGAGAGACAAGACAGAGAGAAACTTAGTACTACACACACACTGAGACACACACAAACTGAGATACACACACACTGAGACAAGCACACACTGAGATACACTGAGACAAGCACACACTGAGATACACTGAGACAAGCACACACTGAGATACACTGAGACAAGCACACACTGAGATACACACACTGAGATACACACACACACTGAGACTCACTGAGACACACTGAGACACACTGAGACAAGCACACACTGAGATACACACACACACTGAGACACACTGAGATACACACACTGAGACTGAGTAACACACAAACACATACACAATGAAACACACACACTGAGAAACACACACGCACACAGAAACACACACACACACACACACACACACACACACACACACACACACACACACACACACACACACACACACACACACACACACACACACACACACACACACACACACACACACACACACACACACTGAAACACACACGCACACAGAAACACACACACACACGTACACACTGAAACACACACACACACAGAAACACACACACACAGACGCACAAACTGAAACACACACAGAAACACACATACACACACAGAAACACACACACACACACACACACTGAAACACACAGAAACACACACACACACACACAAAAACACACACACACAAAAACACACACACACACGTACACACTGAAACACACACGCACACAGAAACACACACACACACACAGACGCACAAACTGAAACACACACAGAAACACAAACACACACAGAAACACAAACACACACACACACACACACTGAAACACACTGAAACACACACACTGAGAAACACACACACACACACACACACACACACACACACGTACACACTGAAACACACACGCACACAGAAACACACACACACACAGACACACAAACTGAAACACACACAGAAACACACACACACACAGAAACACACACGCACACACACACACTGAGAAACACACACGCACACAGAAACACACACACACACACACGTACACACTGAAACACACACACACACTGAAACACACACACACAGAAACACACAGAAACACACAGAAACAAACAGAAACAAACACACACACACACACACACACACACACACACACACACACACACACACACACACACACACACACACACACACGCGCGTCCTCACACTCATCCCCGGTGGAGAAGTGAACCGTGTTGCTGTAAGCGGTGAGGCCCGCGGCGGTGCGAGCGCGCACGTGGAACACGTACACAGTGGAGGGCTTGAGACCGGTCACCACGACGCCCAGGGCCTTGGTACGGGTCGATGAGTAGCCCGACTGTTCCTGTTCCTGGTGAGGACACGCCCACAATGACTTCATTTACAACAGGGTGGGAGCAGAATAAGGCATGCAGTAGCCCCCCTAGAGGAGCCCTGGTTAACAGAGAACTTTATATCCAGTAGCCCCCCTCTAGAGGAGCGCTGGTTAACAGAGACCTTTATATCCAGTAGCCCCCCTAGAGGAGCGCTGGTTAACAGAGACCTTTATATCCAGTAGCCCCCCTAGAGGAGCGCTGGTTAACAGAGACCTTTATATCCAGTAGCCCCCTAGAAGAGCGCTGGTTAACAGAGACCTTTATATCCAGTAGCCCCCCTAGAGGAGCGCTGGTTAACAGAGACCTTTATATCCAGTAGCCCCCCCTAGAGGAGCGCTGGTTAACAGAGACCTTTATATCCAGTAGCCCCCCCGTAGAGGAGCACTGGTTAACAGAGACCTTTATATCCAGTAGGCCCCCCTAGAGGAGCGCTGGTTAACAGAGACCTTTATATCCAGTAGCCCCCCCCTAGAGGAGCGCTGGTTAACAGAGACCTTTATATCCAGTAGCCCCCCTAGAGGAACGCTGGTTAACAGAGACCTTTATATCCAGTAGCCCCCCTAGAGGAGCGCTGGTTAACAGAGACCTTTATATCCAGTAGCCCCCCTAGAGGAGCGCTGGTTAACAGAGACCTTTATATCCAGTAGCCCCCTAGAGGAGCGCTGGTTAACAGAGACCTTTATATCCAGTAGCCCCCCTAGAGGAGCCCTGGTTAACAGAGACCTTTATATCCAGTAGCCCCCCCCTAGAGGAGCGCTGGTTAACAGAGACCTTTATATCCAGTAGCCCCCCCCAGAGGAGCGCTGGTTAACAGAGACCTTTATATCCAGTAGGCCCCCCTAGAGGAGCGCTGGTTAACAGAGACCTTTATATCCAGTAGCCCCCCTAGAGGAGCGCTGGTTAACAGAGACCTTTATATCCAGTAGCCCCCCTAGAGGAGCGCTGGTTAACAGAGACCTTTATATCCAGTAGCCCCCCCTTGAGGAGCGCTGGTTAACAGAGACCTTTATATCCAGTAGCCCCCCTAGAGGAGCGCTGGTTAACAGAGACCTTTATATCCAGTAGCCCCCCCCTAGAGGAGCGCTGGTTAACAGAGACCTTTATATCCAGTAGCCCCCCTAGAGGAGCGCTGGTTAACAGAGACCTTTATATCCAGTAGCCCCCCCCTAGAGGAGCCCTGGTTAACAGAGACCTTTATATCCAGTAGCCCCCCTAGAGGAGCGCTGGTTAACAGAGACCTTTATATCCAGTAGCCCCCAGAGGAGCGCTGGTTAACAGAGACCTTTATATCCAGTAGCCCCCCCTAGAGGAGCGCTGGTTAACAGAGACCTTTATATCCAGTAGCCCCCCTAGAGGAGCGCTGGTTAACAGAGACCTTTATATCCAGTAGCCCCCCTAGAGGAGCGCTGGTTAACAGAGACCTTTATATCCAATGTGACTTATTTATTTAACCAGGTAAATTGATTGAGAACACGTTCTCATTTAGAGCAACGACCTGGGGAATCGTTAGAGGGAAGAGGAGGAGGGGGATGAATGAGCCAATTAGAAGCTGGGGATGATTAGGTGACCGTGATGGTTTGAGGGCCAGATTGGGAATTTAGCCAGGACACTGGGGTTAACACCCCTACTCTTACGATAAGTGCCATGGGATCTTTAATGACCTCAGAGAGTCAGGACACCCGTTTAACGTCCCCTCCACAGGGCAGTGTCCCCAATCACTGCCCTGGGTCATTGGGATATTTTTTTAGACCAGAGGAAAGAGTGCCTCCTACTGGCCCTCCAACACCACTTCCAGCAGCATCTGGTCTCCCATCCAGGGACTGACCCTGCTTATCTTCAGAAGCAAGCAAGCCAGCAGTGGTATGCAGCTGGCAATACAGTGAGTGTATAGATTTTTAGTACGTGAGCCATGTGGGAATCGAACCGACAACCCTTTTTTTGCATTGTTCTATACAACTAAAGTGTTCCATAAATGTGGTCTATGGGACTGTACCTTATCGTAGTACTTGATCTCATAGTCCAGTATGACGTTGGGCTGCTGTTCCACCTCCGTCCAGGAGAGGGCGATACTGTTGTCAGACGCCCAGTCCTTCCTCACCACGCCAACCAGAGAAGGACCTGCAGAGACACGTTCACAGGCCTGGGTCCAATACACTGTGTTAAAATAATCCCAAATACTCATCAGTGGTTTGGGACCAGGGGAGAACGACGGCCGCCACTCAATTCAGAATACAGGATGCCCCCCCCGCCCCCCCCCCCCCAGTAAATGAGAAAATGTCAATCTTCGTGGTCAATTATTCATGTACAATCCTGGTACCAATCGTTTCTTCTATTCCACCAGATGTATGTCAAATCGCTCACAGAAGAAGTTATGGGGATTATATAGTTGGTACTGGCAGCCTGCAGTACCCCGGTTGGCCTTCAAGTCGAGCTAGTCAACGAGAGGGGGCAGCACTGAGCTAGTCTGCAACATCACTTCCTGGAGTAGATCAAACTGCGCATGTTAATGTCTAATTAATTCTCCCCCATAAGACAACATCTTAGCAAGCTATAACTGACTTCCTGACCTTAGCCAGCTATAACTGACTTCCTGACCTTAGCCAGCTATAACTGACTTCCTGACCTTAGCCAGCTATAACTGACTTCCTGACCTTAGCCAGCTATAACTGACTTCCTGACCTTAGCCAGCTATAACTGACTTCCTGACCTTACCCAGCTATAACTGACTTCCTGACCTTACCCAGCTATAACTGACTTCCTGACCTTAGCCAGCTATAACTGACTTCCTGACCTTAGCCAGCTCTTCCTGACCTTAGCCAGCTATAACTGACTTCCTGACCTTAGCCAGCTATAACTGACTTCCTGACCTTAGCCAGCTATAACTGACTTCCTGACCTTACCCAGCTATAACTGACTTCCTGACCTTACCCAGCTATAACTGACTTCCTGACCTTAGCCAGCTATAACTGACTTCCTGACCTTAGCCAGCTCTTCCTGACCTTAGCCAGCTATAACTGACTTCCTGACCTTACCCAGCTATAACTGACTTCCTGACCTTACCCAGCTATAACTGACTTCCTGACCTTAGCCAGCTATAACTGACTTCCTGACCTTAGCCAGCTCTTCCTGACCTTAGCCAGCTATAACTGACTTCCTGACCTTACCCAGCTATAACTGACTTCCTGACCTTACCCAGCTATAACTGACTTCCTGACCTTAGCCAGCTATAACTGACTTCCTGACCTTAGCCAGCTATAACTGACTTCCTGACCTTAGCCAGCTATAACTGACTTCCTGACCTTAGCCAGCTCTTCCTGACCTTAGCCAGCTATAACTGACTTCCTGACCTTAGCCAGCTATAACTGACTTCCTGACCTTAGCCAGCTATAACTGACTTCCTGACCTTAGCCAGCTATAACTGACTTCCTGACCGTAGCCAGCTATAACTGACTTCCTGACCTTAGCCAGCTATAACTGACTTCCTGACCTTAGCCAGCTATAACTGACTTCCTGACCTTAGCCAGCTATAACTGACTTCCTGACCTTAGCCAGCTATAACTGACTTCCTGACCTTAGCCAGCTCTTCCTGACCTTAGCCAGCTCTTCCTGACCTTAGCCAGCTATAACTGACTTCCTGACCTTAGCCAGCTATAACTGACTTCCTGACCTTAGCCAGCTCTTCCTGACCTTAGCCAGCTATAACTGACTTCCTGACCTTAGCCAGCTATAACTGACTTCCTGACCTTAGCCAGCTATAACTGACTTCCTGACCTTAGCCAGCTATAACTGACTTCCTGACCTTAGCCAGCTATAACTGACTTCCTGACCTTAGCCAGCTCTTCCTGACCTTAGCCAGCTCTTCCTGACCTTAGCCAGCTCTTCCTGACCTTAGCCAGCTATAACTGACTTCCTGACCTTAGCCAGCTATAACTGACTTCCTGACCTTAGCCAGCTATAACTGACTTCCTGACCTTAGCCAGCTATAACTGACTTCCTGACCTTAGCCAGCTATAACTGACTTCCTGACCTTAGCCAGCTCTTCCTGACCTTAGCCAGCTATAACTGACTTCCTGACCTTACCCAGCTATAACTGACTTCCTGACCTTAGCCAGCTATAACTGACTTCCTGACCTTAGCCAGCTCTTCCTGACCTTAGCCAGCTCTTCCTGACCTTAGCCAGCTATAACTGACTTCCTGACCTTACCCAGCTATAACTGACTTCCTGACCTTAGCCAGCTATAACTGACTTCCTGACCTTAGCCAGCTATAACTGACTTCCTGACCTTAGCCAGCTCTTCCTGACCTTAGCCAGCTATAACTGACTTCCTGACCTTAGTCAGCTATAACTGACTTCCTGACCTTAGCCAGCTATAACTGACTTCCTGACCTTAGCCAGCTCTTCCTGACCTTAGCCAGCTCTTCCTGACCTTAGCCAGCTATAACTGACTTCCTGACCTTAGCCAGCTATAACTGACTTCCTGACCTTAGCCAGCTCTTCCTGACCTTAGCCAGCTATAACTGACTTCCTGACCTTAGCCAGCTATAACTGACTTCCTGACCTTAGCCAGCTATAACTGACTTCCTGACCTTAGCCAGCTATAACTGACTTCCTGACCTTAGCCAGCTCTTCCTGACCTTAGCCAGCTATAACTGACTTCCTGACCTTAGCCAGCTATAACTGACTTCCTGACCTTAGCCAGCTATAACTGACTTCCTGACCTTAGCCAGCTATAACTGACTTCCTGACCTTAGCCAGCTATAACTGACTTCCTGACCTTAGCCAGCTCTTCCTGACCTTAGCCAGCTCTTCCTGACCTTAGCCAGCTCTTCCTGACCTTAGCCAGCTATAACTGACTTCCTGACCTTAGCCAGCTATAACTGACTTCCTGACCTTAGCCAGCTATAACTGACTTCCTGACCTTAGCCAGCTATAACTGACTTCCTGACCTTAGCCAGCTCTTCCTGACCTTAGCCAGCTATAACTGACTTCCTGACCTTACCCAGCTATAACTGACTTCCTGACCTTAGCCAGCTCTTCCTGACCTTAGCCAGCTCTTCCTGACCTTAGCCAGCTCTTCCTGACCTTAGCCAGCTATAACTGACTTCCTGACCTTACCCAGCTATAACTGACTTCCTGACCTTAGCCAGCTATAACTGACTTCCTGACCTTAGCCAGCTATAACTGACTTCCTGACCTTAGCCAGCTATAACTGACTTCCTGACCTTAGCCAGCTATAACTGACTTCCTGACCTTAGCCAGCTCTTCCTGACCTTAGCCAGCTATAACTGACTTCCTGACCTTACCCAGCTATAACTGACTTCCTGACCTTACCCAGCTATAACTGACTTCCTGACCGTAGCCAGCTATAACTGACTTCCTGACCTTAGCCAGCTATAACTGACTTCCTGACCTTAGCCAGCTATAACTGACTTCCTGACCTTAGCCAGCTATAACTGACTTCCTGACCTTAGCCAGCTATAACTGACTTCCTGACCTTAGCCAGCTATAACTGACTTCCTGACCTTAGCCAGCTATAACTGACTTCCTGACCTTAGCCAGCTATAACTGACTTCCTGACCTTAGCCAGCTATAACTGACTTCCTGACCTTAGCCAGCTATAACTGACTTCCTGACCTTAGCCAGATAAGGACCAATCTGGTCTTGTCAGTACTGTGTCTGGGGGGGTCAGCATGGTCCTGTCAGTACTGTGTCTGGGGGGGGGGATCAGCGAGGAACTCCCCTCTCCTCTCCTCTCCTCTCCTCTCCTCTCCTCTCCTCTCCCCTCCTCCCCTCTCCTCTCTTCCCCTCCCCTCCCCTCTCCTCCCCTCCTCTCCTCTCCTCCCCTCCTCTCCTCTCCTCCCCTCTCCTCCCCTCCCCTCCTCTCCTCTCTCTCCTCTCCCTCCTCTCCTCTCCTCTCCTCTCCTCTCCTCTCTCTCCTCTCCTCTCCTCTCCTCTCCTCTCCTCTCCTCTTCCTCTCCATCTGTGGTTTTATCCCCAACACATTAACGGAGATTTGTTTCCTTGCTCACGCTCATCATTTGCAAATTGCATATTAATGCCTCATTAGGCTTTTAATTATGCTACATTTATTCAGACATCATTCCTAATTCATTTATCGTCCCCTGTTTGCAGCGTTCCCCGGTCTAGTCTTGACAAGTTGGATTGGACTCCCTAGTTTAGATGTCTATCACACGTTGAAAATAACAATGGCAGAGTAAGTAGATTACATTGGAATGAAAAGAGAAATTCATCAAGTTTATCAAAAAGTTGCATTTTCACCGGTGACAAGGCATTAAAGCAGGTAGTTCTCTACTGTAGGAAACTAGGAGATCATTATCAAGGCATTAAAGCAGGTAGTTCTCTACTGTAGGAAACTAGGAGATCATTAGGAAGACATTAAAGCAGGTAGTTCTCTACTGTAGGAAACTAGGAGATCATTATCAAGGCATTAAGCAGGTAGTTCTCTACTGTAGGAAACTATGAGATAATTATCAAGACATTAGTAGGTAGTTCTCTACTGTAGGAAACTAGGAGATCATTATCAAGACATTAGTAGGTAGTTCTCTACTGTAGGAAACTAGGAGATAATTATCAAGACATTAGTAGGTAGTTCTCTACTGTAGGAAACTAGGAGATCATTATCAAGGCATTAGTAGGTAGTTCTCTACTGTAGGAAACTAGGAGATAATTATCAAGACATTAGCAGGTAGTTCTCTACTGTAGGAAACTAGGAGATAATTATCAAGACATTAGTAGGTAGTTCTCTACTGTAGGAAACTAGGAGATCATTATCAAGGCATTAGTAGGTAGTTCTCTACTGTAGGAAACTAGGAGATCATTATCAAGGCATTAGTAGGTAGTTCTCTACTGTAGGAAACTAGGAGATAATTATCAAGACATTAGCAGGTAGTTCTCTACTGTAGGAAACTAGGAGATAATTATCAAGACATTAGTAGGTAGTTCTCTACTGTAGGAAACTAGGAGATCATTATCAAGGCATTAGTAGGTAGTTCTCTACTGTAGGAAACTAGGAGATCATTATCAAGGCATTAGTAGGTAGTTCTCTACTGTAGGAAACTAGGAGATAATTATCAAGACATTAGCAGGTAGTTCTCTACTGTAGGAAACTAGGAGATAATTATCAAGACATTAGTAGGTAGTTCTCTACTGTAGGAAACTAGGAGATAATTATCAAGACATTAGTAGGTAGTTCTCTACTGTAGGAAACTAGGAGATAATTATCAAGACATTAGCAGGTAGTTCTCTACTGTAGGAAACTAGGAGATCATTATCAAGGCATTAAGCAGGTAGTTCTCTACTGTAGGAAACTAGGAGATAATTATCAAGACATTAGCAGGTAGTTCTCTACTGTAGGAAACTAGGAGATCATTATCAAGACATTAGTAGGTAGTTCTCTACTGTAGGAAACTAGGAGATCATTATCAAGACATTAGCAGGTAGTTCTCTACTGTAGGAAACTAGGAGATCATTATCAAGACATTAAGCAGGTAGTTCTCTACTGTAGGAAACTAGGAGATCATTATCAAGGCATTAGCAGGTAGTTCTCTACTGTAGGAAACTAGGAGATCATTATCAAGACATTAGTAGGTAGTTCTCTACTGTAGGAAACTAGGAGATCATTATCAAGGCATTAAAGCAGGTAGTTCTCTACTGTAGGAAACTAGGAGATCATTATCAAGGCATTAAAGCAGGTAGTTCTCTACTGTAGGAAACTAGGAGATCATTATCAAGGCATTAGTAGGTAGTTCTCTACTGTAGGAAACTAGGAGATCATTATCAAGGCATTAGCAGGTAGTTCTCTACTGTAGGAAACTAGGAGATAATTATCAAGACATTAGTAGGTAGTTCTCTACTGTAGGAAACTAGGAGATCATTATCAAGACATTAGTAGGTAGTTCTCTACTGTAGGAAACTAGGAGATCATTAGGAAGATATTGTCTCATGGGAACATTGATGTTCTCCCCCCTCTCTCTTTCGTTCTTCTCTTATCTCTCTAAGACTTAGGTATATTTTAGCTGTTGCCTTGGCGACAGAGCGGTGATTGATTCTCAGAGTGTTAATGTGTAGAGAACAGCCAGCCAACAGGGTTAAACAGTGGGGATCATGGGTGGTGTGGGGTTCAACAGGGTTAAACAGGGTTAAACAGGGGGGATCATGGGTGGTGTGGGGTTCAACAGGGTTAAACAGTGGGGATCATGGGTGGTGTCTGGTTCAACAGGGTTAAACAGGGGGCATCATGGGTGGTGTTTGGTTCAACAGGGTTAAACAGTGGGGATCGTGGGTGGTGTCTGGTTCAACAGGGTTAAACAGGGGGGATCATGGGTGGTGTGGGGTTCAACAGGGTTAAACAGTGGGGATCATGGGTGGTGTCTGGTTCAACAGGGTTAAACAGGGGGCATCATGGGTGGTGTCTGGTTCAACAGGGTTAAACAGGGTTAAACAGGGGGCATCATGGGTGGTGTCTGGTTCAACAGGGTTAAACAGGGGGCATCATGGGTGGTGTCTGGTTCAACAGGGTTAAACAGGGTTAAACAGTGGGGATCATGGGTGGTGTCTGGTTCAACAGGGTTAAACAGGGGGGATCATGGGTGGTGTGGGGTTCAACAGGGTTAAACAGTGGGGATCATGGGTGGTGTCTGGTTCAACAGGGTTAAACAGTGGGGATCGTGGGTGGTGTGGGGTTCAACAGGGTTAAACAGGGGGATCATGGGTGGTGTGGGGTTAAACAGGGTTAAACAGGGGGATCATGGGTGGTGTCTGGTTCAACAGGGTTAAACAGTGGGGATCGTGGGTGGTGTCTGGTTCAACAGGGTTAAACAGGGGGGGGATCATGGGTGGTGTCTGGTTCAACAGGGTTAAACAGGGGGATCATGGGTGGTGTGGGGTTAAACAGGGTTAAACAGGGGGATCATGGGTGGTGTCTGGTTCAACAGGGTTAAACAGTGGGGATCGTGGGTGGTGTGGGGTTCAACAGGGTTAAACAGTGGGGATCATGGGTGGTGCTCTAACACATAGCCTGGATTAGGTGTTGAAGTGGACCTGACTGGGTGTGCTTATGTAAGAGAGGAGGAAGACAGAGAGAGAGAGAGAGAGAGAGAGAGAGAGAGAGAGAGAGAGAGAGAGAGAGAGAGAGAGAGAGAGAGAGAGAGAGAGAGAGAGAGAGAGAGAGAGAGAGACAGGCAGACAGAAAGACAGAGAGAGAGAGAGAGAGAGAAAGTCTGTCTGTCTGTCTGTCTGTCTGACTGTGTGAGCTGCCACTGTGTTTAGTAATGAGGATCTTCTGAGGTTTAGCAGACAATGAGGAGGAGAGGCGGAGAGGAAGAGGAAGAGGGGAGGAGAAGAGGTGGAGAGGAAGAGGAGAGGAGGAGGAGAGGAGGAGGAGAAGTAGAGGAGAGGAGAAGGAGAGGAGGAGGAGAAGAGGAGAGGAAGAGGGGAGGAGAAGAAGAGAGGAAGAGGGGAGGAGAAGAGGAAGAGGGGAGGAGAGGAGGAGGAGGGGAGGAGAGGAGAAGGAGAGGAGGAGGAGGAGAGGAAGAGGGGAGGAGAGGAAGAGAGGAAGAGGAAGAGAGGGGGGAGAGGAGAGGAGGAGAGGAGAAGAGAAGGAGAGGAGAAGGAGAGGAGGAGGAGAAGAGGAGAGGAGAAGAGGAAGAGGGGAGGAGAGGAGGAGGAGGAGGAGTAGAGGAGAGGAGAATGAGAGGAGGAGGGAGAGAGGAGGGGAGGGGAGGAGAGGAGGAGGAGGAGAGGAGAAGAGAAGGAGAGGAGGAGGAGGAGAGGAAGAGGGAGGAGAGGAAGAGAGGAAGAGGAAGAGGGGGAGAGGAGAGGAGGAGAGGAGAAGAGAAGGAGAGGAGAAGGAGGAGAGGAAGAGGAAGAGGAAGAGGGGAGGAGAGAAGGAGAGGAGGAGGAGGAGAGGAAGAGGAAGAGGGGAGGAGAGGAAGAGAGGAAGAGAAAGAGGGGAGGAGAGGAGGAGGAGAGGAGAAGGAGAGGTGGAGGAGGGAGAGGAGAAGGAGAGGTGGAGGAGGAGAGGAGAAGGAGAGGTGGAGGAGGAGAGGAGGAGAGGAGGAGGAAGAGAAGGAGAGGAGGAGGAGAGGAGGAGAGGAGGAGGAAGAGAAGGGGAGGAGGGCTGACAGCTCCATTTTGATGAGTCAATCCCAACCTCTGAATAAAGTGATGGGAACAGCAGAGCAAGCTGTTTCTCAGCCTCCCGCAGGAGATAATATTTACATAAAAGATGTTACTTCCTTTCCCAGGGTGCACCTCCCTTGGTTAGCTTCCCTCTCCCTGCACGCCCTGGGAGCTAGTGACTGAACGTGTGTCCGACCGTGTGTGTGTGTGTGTGTGTGTGTGTGTGTGTGTGTGTGTGTGTGTGTGTGTGTGTGTGTGTGTGTGTGTGTGTGTGTGTGTGTGTGTGTGTGTGTGTGTGTGTGTGTGTGTGTGTGTGTGTGTGTGTGTGTGTGTGTGTTGCGTGTAAAACCCATAATGAGAGCTCCACCAGGCAGCATAATATAACAAACACAGCACCTCTCAGAACCATTGTGCAGTTTCTGGTTATTATAAAGTGGAACCTATTGATGTCTGTCTGAAAACCCAGACAGTCATGTTCTGTAATACCAGGAAGAGAAATCACATGGACGTCCCCCCAAACTTGGTTCAGGAGACGCCAGGATTAGATCTCATTTAATAACGACGACAACACCTTGGTTCAGGAGACGCCAGGATTAGATCTCATTTAATAACTACAACAACACCTTGGTTCAGGAGATGCCAGGATTAGATCAACAGCTCATTTAATAACTACAACAACACCTTGGTTCAGGAGACGCCAGGATTAGATCTCATTTAATAACGACAACAACACCTTGGTTCAGGAGACGCCAGGATTAGATCAACAGCTCATTTAATAACTACAACAACACCTTGGTTCAGGAGACGCCATGATTAGATTTCATTACAACAATGTTAACCAGGGGTCTGGTCAGTAGTAACCAGTCTGGTCAGTAGTAACAGAGATGATAACCAGGGGTCTGGTCAGTACTCACCAGTCTGGTCAGTAGTAACAGTGATGTTAACCAGGGGTCTGGTCAGTAGTAACAGAGATGTTAACCAGGGGTCTGGTCAGTAGTAACAGTGATGTTAACCAGGGGTCTGGTCAGTAGTAACAGAGATGCTAACCAGGGGTCTGGTCAGTACTCACCCGTCTGGTCAGTAGTAACAGAGATGTTAACCAGGGGTCTGGTCAGTAGTAACAGAGATGATAACCAGGGGTCTGGTCAGTAGTAACAGAGATGCTAACCAGGGGTCTGGTCAGTAGTAACAGAGATGTTAACCAGGGGTCTGGTCAGTAGTAACAGAGATGTTAACAAGGGGTCTGGTCAGTAGTAACAGAGATGATAACCAGGGGTCTGGTCAGTAGTAACAGTGATGTTAACCAGGGGTCTGGTCAGTAGTAACAGAGATGTTAAACAGGGGTCTGGTCAGTACTCACCAGTCTGGTCAGTAGTAACAGAGATGTTAACCAGGGGTCTGGTCAGTAGTAACAGTGATGTTAACCAGGGGTCTGGTCAGTAGTAACAGAGATGTTAACCAGGGGTCTGGTCAGTAGTAACAGAGATGTTAACCAGGGGTCTGGTCAGTAGTAACAGTGATGTTAACCAGGGGTCTGGTCAGTAGTAACAGAGATGTTAACCAGGGGTCTGGTCAGTACTCACCAGTCTGGTCAGTAGTAACAGAGATGTTAACCAGGGGTCTGGTCAGTACTCACCAGTCTGGTCAGTAGTAACAGAGATGATAACCAGGGGTCTGGTCAGTAGTAACAGAGATGTTAACAAGGGGTCTGGTCAGCAGTAACAGAGATGTTAACCAGGGGTCTGGTCAGTAGTAACAGAGATGTTAACCAGGGGTCTGGTCAGTAGTAACAGTGATGTTAACCAGGGGTCTGGTCAGTAGTAACAGAGATGTTAACCAGGGGTCTGGTCAGTAGTAACAGAGATGTTAACCAGGGGTCTGGTCAGTAGCAACAGAGATGTTAACCAGGGGTCTGGTCAGTACTCACCAGTCTGGTCAGTAGTAACAGAGATGTTAACCAGGGGTCTGGTCAGTAGTAACAGAGATGTTAACCAGGGTCTGGTCAGTAGTCACCAGTCTGGTCAGTAGTAACAGTGATGTTAACCAGGGGTCTGGTCAGTAGTCACCAGTCTGGTCAGTAGTAACAGAGATGTTAACCAGGGGTCTGGTCAGTAGTAACAGTGATGTTAACCAGGGGTCTGGTCAGTACTCACCAGTCTGGTCAGCAGTAACAGAGATGTTAACCAGGGGTCTGGTCAGCAGTAACAGAGATGTTAACCAGGGGTCTGGTCAGTAGTAACAGAGATGTTAACCAGGGGTCTGGTCAGTAGTAACAGTGATGTTAACCAGGGGTCTGGTCAGTAGTAACAGAGATGATAACCAGGGGTCTGGTCAGTAGTCACCAGTCTGGTCAGTAGTAACAGTGATGTTAACCAGGGGTCTGGTCAGTAGTCACCAGTCTGGTCAGTAGTAACAGAGATGTTAACCAGGGGTCTGGTCAGTAGTAACAGTGATGTTAACCAGGGGTCTGGTCAGTACTCACCAGTCTGGTCAGCAGTAACAGAGATGTTAACCAGGGGTCTGGTCAGCAGTAACAGAGATGTTAACCAGGGGTCTGGTCAGTAGTAACAGAGATGTTAACCAGGGGTCTGGTCAGTAGTAACAGTGATGTTAACCAGGGGTCTGGTCAGTAGTAACAGAGATGATAACCAGGGGTCTGGTCAGTACTCACCAGTCTGGTCAGTAGTAACAGAGATGTTAACCGGGGTCTGGTCAGTAGTAACAGAGATGATAACCAGGGGTCTGGTCAGTAGTAACAGAGATGTTAACCAGGGGTCTGGTCAGTAGTAACAGAGATGTTAACCAGGGGTCTGGTCAGCAGTAACAGAGATGTTAACCAGGGGTCTGGTCAGTAGTAACAGAGATGTTAACCAGGGGTCTGGTCAGTAGTAACAGTGATGTTAACCAGGGGTCTGGTCAGTAGTAACAGTGATGTTAACCAGGGGTCTGGTCAGTACTCACCAGTCTGGTCAGTAGTAACAGTGATGTTAACCAGGGGTCTGGTCAGTAGTAACCAGTCTGGTCAGTAGTAACAGAGATGTTAACCAGGGGTCTGGTCAGTAGTAACAGAGATGTTAACCAGGGGTCTGGTCAGTAGTAACAGAGATGTTAACCAGGGGTCTGGTCAGTAGTAACAGAGATGTTAACCAGGGGTCTGGTCAGTACTCACCAGTCTGGTCAGTAGTAACAGTGATGTTAACCAGGGGTCTGGTCAGTAGTAACAGTGATGATAACCAGGTTTCTGGTCAGTAGTAACAGAGATGATAACCAGGGGTCTGGTCAGTACTCACCAGTCTGGTCAGTAGTAACAGTGATGTTAACCAGGGGTCTGGTCAGTACTCACCAGTCTGGTCAGTAGTAACAGTGATGTTTGCCAGGGGCCTGGTGTTTCCTCCCAGTCCAGACACTCCATTGACCGTCTCTACGTGGAAGGTGTAGTTGGCGTGTGTGGCAAAGTCCAGAATAGCCACCGAGGTCCCGGTGAGGCCCAGGAGGCGTGGTACGAAGCGCAGGTCGGTCTCACACGGCTCACAGTCCTCCTCGCCACCGGAGGCGCCACTGCCACAGCGCTGGCACATGATGTTATAAGTCAGGTCCTTCCTGCCACCGCTGTCGCTAGGTGGAGACCAGGTGAGGAACAGAGCCGTCTCGTTCATGAGAGAGACCAGGTTCCTGGGGGCCGATGGAGCGCCTGGAGAGAGAGGGAGAGAGAGACCAGGTGAGGAACAGAGCCGTCTCGTTCATGAGAGAGACCAGGTTCCTGGGGGCCGATGGAGCGCCTGGAGAGAGAGGGAGGAGGGGAGGGAGAAAGTGAGAGAGAGAGAGAGAGAGAGGGAGAGAGAGGGAGTGAGAGACCAGGTGAGGAACAGAGCCTTCTCATTAATGAGAGAGATCAGGTTCCTGGGGGCCGATGGAGCGCCCGGAGAGAGAGGGAGTGAGAGACCAGGTGAGGAACAGAGCCTTCTCGTTAATGAGAGAGACCAGGTTCCTGGGGGCCGATGGAGCACGAGAAAAGAGAGAAAAGGGGAGGGAGTGAGGTTTCTCCCTTGATAACAAGACCTTGCCCACTGCCTTAGTTAAAGCCTCCCTGTTCTCCTCCCTTGACCCCACTGCCTTAATTAAAGCCTCCCTGTTCTCCTCCCTTGACCCCACTGCCTTAGTTAAAGCCTCCCTGTTCTCCTCCCTTGACCCCACTGCTTTAGTTAAAGCCTCCCTGTTCTCCTCCCTTGACCCCACTGCCTTAGTTAAAGCCTCCCTGTTCTCCTCCCTTGACCCCACTGCCTTAGTTAAAGCCTCCCTGTTCTCCTCCCTTGACCCCACTGCCTTAGTTAAAGCCTCCCTGTTCTCCTCCCTTGACCCCACTGCCTTAGTTAAAGCCTCCCTGTTCTCCTCCCTTGACCCAATGCCCACTGCCTTAGTTAAAGCCTCCCTGTTCTCTGTCCTTAACCCAATGCCCACTGCCTTAGTTAAAGCCTCCCTGTTCTCTGTCCTTGACCCAATGCCCACTGCCTTAGTTAAAGCCTCCCTGTTCTCCTCCCTTGACCCCACTGCCTTAGTTAAAGCCTCCCTGTTCTCCTCCCTTGACCCCACTGCCTTAGTTAAAGCCTCCCTGTTCTCCTCCCTTGACCCAATGCCCACTGCCTTAGTTAAAGCCTCCCTGTTCTCCTCCCTTGACCCCAGGCCCACTGCCTTAGTTAAAGCCTCCCTGTTCTCCTCCCTTGACCCCATGCCCACTGCCTTAGTTAAAGCCTCCCTGTTCTCTGTCCTTGACCCCATGCCCACTGCCTTAGTTAAAGCCTCCCTGTTCTCCTCCCTTGACCCCATGCCCACTGCCTTAGTTAACACCTCCCTGTTCTCCTCCCTTTGACCCCATGCCCACTGGCAGTAACTCCCATACTGAAGAAAGAGGGCCTGAGATCCTCACCAACTACAGGACTTCCTCAAACCTCCCCTTCCTCACCAACTACAGGACTACCTCAAACCTCCCCTTCCTCACCAACTACAGGACTAACTCAAACCTCCCCTTCCTCACCAACTACAGGACTACCTCAAACCTCCCCTTCCTCAGCAACTACAGGACTACCACAAACCTCCCCTTCCTCACCAACTACAGGACAACCTCAAACCTCCCCTTCCTCACCAACTACAGGACAACCTCAAACCTCCCCTTCCTCACCAACTACAGGACTACCTCATATCTTCCCTTCCTCACCAACTACAGGGCTACCTCAAACCTCCCCAACTACAGGACAACCTCAAATCTTCCCTTCCTCACCAACTACAGGACAACCTCAAACCTCCCCTTCCTCACCAACTACAGGACAACCTCAAATCTTCCCTTCCTCACCAACTACAGGACAACCTCAAACCTCCCATTCCTCACCAACTACAGGACTACCTCAAACCTCCCCAACTACAGGACAACCTCAAATCTTCCCTTCCTCACCAACTACAGGACAACCTCAAACCTCCCCTTCCTCACCAACTACAGGACAACCTCAAATCTTCCCTTCCTCACCAACTACAGGACTACCTCAAACCTCCCATTCCTCACCAACTACAGGACTACCTCAAACCTCCCCAACTACAGGACTACCTGAAACCTCCCCTTCCTCACCAACTACAGGACTTCCTCAAGCCTCCCCTTCCTCACCAACTACAGGACTACCTCAAACCTCCCCTTCCTCACCAACTACAGGACTACCTCAAACCTCCCCTTCCTCACCAACTACAGGACTACCTCAAACCTCCCCTTCCTCCCCAACTACAGGACAACCTCAAACCTCCCCTTCCTCACCAACTACAGGACAACCTCAAACCTCCCCTTCCTCACCAACTACAGGACAACCTCAAACCTCCCCAACTACAGGACTACCTCAAACCTCCCCTTCCTCACCAACCACAGACCCTGTATCCACAACAGTGTCCCTGGTTAGTCTGTCATCATGTTTAGTGTTCTCCCTGGTTAGTCTGTCATCATGTTTAGTGTTCTCCCTGTTAGTCTGTCATCATGTTTAGTCTGTCATCATGTTTAGTGTTCTCCCTGTTAGTCTGTCATCATGTTTAGTGTTCTCCCTGTTTAGTCTGTCATCATGTTTAGTCTGTCATCATGTTTAGTGTTCTCCCTGGTTAGTCTGTCATCATGTTTAGTCTGTCATCATGTTTAGTGTTCTCCCTGTTAGTCTGTCATCATGTTTAGTGTTCTCCCTGGTTAGTCTGTCATCATGTTTAGTGTTCTCCCTGGTTAGTCTGTCATCATGTTTAGTCTGTCATCATGTTTAGTGTTCTCCCTGGTTAGTCTGTCATCATGTTTAGTGTTCTCCCTGGTTAGTCTGTCATCATGTTTAGTGTTCTCCCTGGTTAGTCTGTCATCATGTTTAGTGTTCTCCCTGTTAGTCTGTCATCATGTTTAGTCTCATCATGTTTAGTGTTCTCCTGGTTAGTCTGTCATCATGTTTAGTGTTCTCCCTGGTTAGTCTGTCATCATGTTTAGTGTTCTCCCTGGTTAGTCTGTCATCATGTTTAGTCTGTCATCATGTTTAGTCTGTCATCATGTTTAGTGTTCTCCCTGGTTAGTCTGTCATCATGTTTAGTGTTCTCCCTGGTTAGTCTGTCATCATGTTTAGTGTTCTCCCTGGTTAGTCTGTCATCATGTTTAGTGTTCTCCTGGTTAGTCTGTCATCATGTTTAGTGTTCTCCCTGGTTAGTCTGTCATCATGTTTAGTGTTCTCCTGGTTAGTCTGTCATCATGTTTAGTGTTCTCCCTGGTTAGTCTGTCATCATGTTTAGTGTTCTCCCTGGTTAGTCTGTCATCATGTTTAGTGTTCTCCCTGGTTAGTCTGTCATCATGTTTAGTGTTCTCCCTGGTTAGTCTGTCATCATGTTTAGTGTCCTCCCTGGTTAGTCTGTCATCATGTTTAGTGTTCTCCCTGGTTAGTCTGTCATCATGTTTAGTCTGTCATCATGTTTAGTCTGTCATCATGTTTAGTGTTCTCCCTGGTTAGTCTGTCATCATGTTTAGTGTTCTCCCTGGTTAGTCTGTCATCATGTTTAGTGTTCTCCCTGGTTAGTCTGTCATCATGTTTAGTGTTCTCCCTGTTTAGTCTGTCATCATGTTTAGTGTTCTCCCTGGTTAGTCTGTCATCATGTTTAGTGTTCTCCCTGGTTAGTCTGACATCATGTTTAGTGTTCTCCCTGGTTAGTCTGTCATCATGTTTAGTGTTCTCCCTGTTAGTCTGTCATCATGTTTAGTGTTCTCCCTGTTAGTCTGTCATCATGTTTAGTCTGTCATCATGTTTAGTGTTCTCCCTGGTTAGTCTGTCATCATGTTTAGTGTTCTCCCTGTTAGTCTGTCATCATGTTTAGTCTCATCATGTTTAGTGTTCTCCCTGGTTAGTCTGTCATCATGTTTAGTGTCCTCCCTAGTTAGTCTGTCATCATGTTTAGTGTTCTCCCTGGTTAGTCTGACATCATGTTTAGTGTTCTCCCTGGTTAGTCTGTCATCATGTTTAGTCTGTCATCATGTTTAGTGTTCTCCCTGTTTAGTCTGTCATCATGTTTAGTCTGTCATCATGTTTAGTGTTCTCCCTGGTTAGTCTGTCATCATGTTTAGTGTTCTCCCTGTTTAGTCTGTCATCATGTTTAGTGTTCTCCCTGGTTAGTCTGTCATCATGTTTAGTGTTCTCCCTGTTTAGTCTGTCATCATGTTTAGTCTGTCATCATGTTTAGTGTTCTCCCTGGTTAGTCTGTCATCATGTTTAGTGTTCTCCCTGTTTAGTCTGTCATCATGTTTAGTCTGTCATCATGTTTAGTCTGTCATCTTGTTTAGTCTGTCATCATGTTTAGTCTGTCATCTTGTTTAGTCTGTCATCATGTTTAGTCTGTCATCTTGTTTAGTGTTCTCCCTGGTTAGTCTGTCATCATGTTTAGTGTTCTCCCTGGTTAGTCTGTCATCATGTTTAGTGTTCTCCCTGGTTAGTCTGTCATCATGTTTAGTGTTCTCCCTGGTTAGTCTGTCATCATGTTTAGTGTTCTCCCTGTTAGTCTGTCATCATGTTTGGTGTTCTCCCTGGTTAGTCTGTCATCATGTTTAGTCTGTCATCATGTTTAGTCTGTCATCATGTTTAGTCTGTCATCATGTTTAGTGTTCTCCCTGGTTAGTCTGTCATCATGTTTAGTGTTCTCCCTGGTTAGTCTGTCATCATGTTTAGTGTTCTCCCTGTTAGTCTGTCATCATGTTTAGTGTTCTCCCTGGTTAGTCTGTCATCATGTTTAGTCTGTCATCATGTTTAGTGTTCTCCTGGTTAGTCTGTCATCATGTTTAGTGTTCTCCTGGTTAGTCTGTCATCATGTTTAGTCTGTCATCATGTTTAGTGTTCTCCTATTTAGTCTGTCATCATGTTTAGTGTTCTCCCTGGTTAGTCTGTCATCATGTTTAGTCTGTCATCATGTTTAGTGTTCTCCCTGGTTAGTCTGTCATCATGTTTAGTGTTCTCCCTGGTTAGTCTGTCATCATGTTTAGTCTGTCATCATGTTTAGTGTTCTCCTGTTTAGTCTGACATCATGTTTAGTGTCCTCCCTGGTTAGTCTGTCATGTTTATGTTCTCCCTGTTAGTCTGTCATCATGTTTAGTGTTCTCCCTGGTTAGTCTGTCATCATGTTTAGTGTTCTCCCTGTTAGTCTGTCATCATGTTTAGTCTGTCATCATGTTTAGTGTTCTCCCTGGTTAGTCTGTCATCATGTTTAGTGTTCTCCCTGTTAGTCTGTCATCATGTTTAGTCTGTCATCATGTTTAGTGTTCTCCCTGTTAGTCTGTCATCATGTTTAGTCTGTCATCATGTTTAGTGTTCTCCCTGGTTAGTCTGTCATCATGTTTAGTGTTCTCCCTGGTTAGTCTGTCATCATGTTTAGTGTTCTCCCTATTTAGTCTGTCATCATGTTTAGTGTTCTCCCTGGTCAGTCTGTCATCATGTTTAGTGTTCTCCTGGTTAGTCTGTCATCATGTTTAGTCTGTCATCATGTTTAGTGTCCTCCCTGGTTAGTCTGTCATCATGTTTAGTGTTCTCCCTGGTTAGTCTGTCATCATGTTTAGTGTCCTCCCTGGTTAGTCTGTCATCATGTTTAGTCTGTCATCATGTTTAGTGTTCTCCCTGGTTAGTCTGTCATCATGTTTAGTCTGTCATCATGTTTAGTGTTCTCCCTGGTTAGTCTGTCATCATGTTTAGTGTTCTCCCTGGTTAGTCTGTCATCATGTTTAGTCTGTCATCATGTTTAGTGTTCTCCCTGGTTAGTCTGTCATCATGTTTAGTGTTCTCCCTGGTTAGTCTGTCATCATGTTTAGTGTTCTCCCTATTTAGTCTGTCATCATGTTTAGTGTTCTCCTGGTTAGTCTGTCATCATGTTTAGTCTGTCATCATGTTTAGTGTTCTCCTGGTTAGTCTGTCATCATGTTTAGTGTTCTCCCTGGTTAGTCTGTCATCATGTTTAGTGTTCTCCTATTTAGTCTGTCATCATGTTTAGTGTTCTCCTGGTTAGTCTGTCATCATGTTTAGTGTTCTCCCTGGTTAGTCTGTCATCATGTTTAGTCTGTCATCATGTTTAGTGTTCTCCCTGGTTAGTCTGTCATCATGTTTAGTGTTCTCCCTGGTTAGTCTGTCATCATGTTTAGTGTTCTCCCTATTTAGTCTGTCATCATGTTTAGTGTTCTCCCTGGTTAGTCTGTCATCATGTTTAGTGTTCTCCCTGGTTAGTCTGTCATCATGTTTAGTGTTCTCCCTGGTTAGTCTGACATCATGTTTAGTGTTCTCCCTGGTTAGTCTGTCATCATGTTTAGTGTTCTCCTGGTTAGTCTGTCATCATGTTTAGTGTTCTCCCTGTTTAGTCTGTCATCATGTTTAGTCTGTCATCATGTTTAGTGTTCTCCCTGGTTAGTCTGTCATCATGTTTAGTGTTCTCCCTGGTTAGTCTGTCATCATGTTTAGTGTCCTCCCTGGTTAGTCTGTCATCATGTTTAGTCTGTCATCATGTTTAGTGTTCTCCCTGTTAGTCTGTCATCATGTTTAGTCTGTCATCATGTTTAGTGTCCTCCCTGGTTAGTCTGTCATCATGTTTAGTGTTCTCCCTGGTTAGTCTGTCATCATGTTTAGTGTTCTCCCTGGTTAGTCTGTCATCATGTTTAGTGTTCTCCCTGTTAGTCTGTCATCATGTTTAGTCTGTCATCATGTTTAGTGTTCTCCCTGGTTAGTCTGTCATCATGTTTAGTCTGTCATCATGTTTAGTGTTCTCCTGGTTAGTCTGTCATCATGTTTAGTGTTCTCCCTGGTTAGTCTGTCATCATGTTTAGTGTTCTCCCTGGTTAGTCTGTCATCATGTTTAGTGTTCTCCCTGGTTAGTCTGTCATCATGTTTAGTGTTCTCCCTGGTTAGTCTGTCATCATGTTTAGTGTTCTCCCTGTTAGTCTGTCATCATGTTTAGTGTTCTCCCTGGTTAGTCTGTCATCATGTTTAGTGTTCTCCCTGGTTAGTCTGTCATCATGTTTAGTGTTCTCCCTGGTTAGTCTGTCATCATGTTTAGTGTTCTCCCTGGTTAGTCTGTCATCATGTTTAGTGTTCTCCCTGGTTAGTCTGTCATCATGTTTAGTGTTCTCCCTATTTAGTCTGTCATCATGTTTAGTGTTCTCCCTGGTTAGTCTGTCATCATGTTTAGTGTTCTCCCTGGTTAGTCTGTCATCATGTTTAGTGTTCTCCCTGGTTAGTCTGTCATCATGTTTAGTCTGTCATCATGTTTAGTGTTCTCCCTGGTTAGTCTGTCATCATGTTTAGTGTTCTCCCTGGTTAGTCTGTCATCATGTTTAGTGTCCTCCCTGGTTAGTCTGTCATCATGTTTAGTCTGTCATCATGTTTAGTGTTCTCCCTGGTTAGTCTGTCATCATGTTTAGTCTGTCATCATGTTTAGTCTGTCATCATGTTTAGTGTTCTCCCTGGTTAGTCTGTCATCATGTTTAGTCTGTCATCATGTTTAGTGTTCTCCCTGGTTAGTCTGTCATCATGTTTAGTGTTCTCCCTGGTTAGTCTGTCATCATGTTTAGTGTTCTCCCTGGTTAGTCTGTCATCATGTTTAGTGTTCTCCCTGGTTAGTCTGTCATCATGTTTAGTGTTCTCCCTGGTTAGTCTGTCATCATGTTTAGTGTTCTCCCTGGTTAGTCTGTCATCATGTTTAGTGTTTTCCCTGGTTAGTCTGTCATCATGTTTAGTCTGTCATCATGTTTAGTGTTCTCCCTGGTTAGTCTGTCATCATGTTTAGTGTTCTCCCTGTTAGTCTGTCATCATGTTTAGTCTGTCATCATGTTTAGTGTTCTCCTATTTAGTCTGTCATCATGTTTGGTGTTCTCCCTGGTTAGTCTGTCATCATGTTTAGTCTGTCATCATGTTTAGTGTTCTCCTGGTTAGTCTGTCATCATGTTTGGTGTTCTCCTGGTTAGTCTGTCATCATGTTTAGTCTGTCATCATGTTTAGTGTTCTCCCTGGTTAGTCTGTCATCATGTTTAGTGTTCTCCCTGGTTAGTCTGTCATCATGTTTAGTCTGTCATCATGTTTAGTGTTCTCCTGGTTAGTCTGTCATCATGTTTAGTGTTCTCCCTGGTTAGTCTGTCATCATGTTTAGTGTTCTCCCTGGTTAGTCTGTCATCATGTTTAGTCTGTCATCATGTTTAGTGTTCTCCTGGTTAGTCTGTCATCATGTTTAGTCTGTCATCATGTTTAGTGTCCTCCCTGGTTAGTCTGTCATCATGTTTAGTGTCCTCCCTGGTTAGTCTGTCATCATGTTTAGTGTTCTCCCTGGTTAGTCTGTCATCATGTTTAGTGTTCTCCTGGTTAGTCTGTCATCATGTTTAGTCTGTCATCATGTTTAGTGTCCTCCCTGGTTAGTCTGTCATCATGTTTAGTGTTCTCCCTATTTAGTCTGTCATCATGTTTAGTCTGTCATCATGTTTAGTCTGTCATCATGTTTAGTGTTCTCCTGGTTAGTCTGTCATCATGTTTAGTGTTCTCCCTGGTTAGTTTGTCATCATGTTTAGTCTGTCATCATGTTTAGTGTTCTCCTGGTTAGTCTGTCATCATGTTTAGTGTTCTCCCTGGTTAGTCTGTCATCATGTTTAGTGTTCTCCTGGTTAGTCTGTCATCATGTTTAGTCTGTCATCATGTTTAGTGTTCTCCTGGTTAGTCTGTCATCATGTTTGGTGTTCTCCTGGTTAGTCTGTCATCATGTTTAGTGTTCTCCTGGTTAGTCTGTCATCATGTTTAGTCTGTCATCATGTTTAGTGTTCTCCCTGGTTAGTCTGTCATCATGTTTAGTGTTCTCCCTGGTTAGTCTGTCATCATGTTTAGTGTTCTCCCTGGTTAGTCTGTCATCATGTTTAGTCTGTCATCATGTTTAGTGTTCTCCCTGGTTAGTCTGTCATCATGTTTAGTGTTCTCCCTGGTTAGTTTGTCATCATGTTTAGTCTGTCATCATGTTTAGTGTTCTCCCTGGTTAGTCTATCATCATGTTTAGTGTTCTCCCTGGTTAGTCTGTCATCATGTTTAGTGTTCTCCCTGGTTAGTCTGTCATCATGTTTAGTCTGTCATCATGTTTAGTGTTCTCCCTGGTTAGTCTGTCATCATGTTTGGTGTTCTCCCTGGTTAGTCTGTCATCATGTTTAGTGTTCTCCCTGGTTAGTCTGTCATCATGTTTAGTCTGTCATCATGTTTAGTGTTCTCCCTGGTTAGTCTGTCATCATGTTTAGTGTTCTCCTGGTTAGTCTGTCATCATGTTTAGTCTGTCATCATGTTTAGTGTTCTCCCTGGTTAGTCTGTCATCATGTTTAGTGTTCTCCCTGGTTAGTCTGTCATCATGTTTAGTGTTCTCCTGGTTAGTCTGTCATCATGTTTAGTCTGTCATCATGTTTAGTGTTCTCCTGGTTAGTCTGTCATCATGTTTAGTGTTCTCCCTGGTTAGTCTGTCATCATGTTTAGTCTGTCATCATGTTTAGTCTGTCATCATGTTTAGTGTTCTCCCTGGTTAGTCTGTCATCATGTTTAGTCTGTCATCATGTTTAGTGTTCTCCTGGTTAGTCTGTCATCATGTTTAGTGTTCTCCCTGGTTAGTCTGTCATCATGTTTAGTGTTCTCCCTGGTTAGTCTGTCATCATGTTTAGTCTGTCATCATGTTTAGTGTTCTCCCTGGTTAGTCTGTCATCATGTTTAGTGTTCTCCCTGGTTAGTCTGTCATCATGTTTAGTCTGTCATCATGTTTAGTCTGTCATCATGTTTAGTGTTCTCCCTATTTAGTCTGTCATCATGTCCCCTTCCTCACCAACTACAGGACTTCCTCAAACCTCCTTCCTCACCAACTACAGGACTACCTCAAACCTCCCCTTCCTCACCAACTACAGGACTACCTCAAACCTCCCCTTCCTCACCAACTACAGGACAACCTCAAACCTCCCCTTCCTCACCAACTACAGGACAACCTCAAACCTCCCCTTCCTCACCAACTACAGGACAACCTCAAACCTCCCCTTCCTCACCAACTACAGGACAACCTCAAACCTCCCCTTCCTCACCAACTACAGGACAACCTCAAACCTCCCCAACTACAGGACTACCTCAAACTTCCCCTTCCTCACCAACTACAGGACAACCTCAAACCTCCCCTTCCTCACCAACTACAGGACAACCTCAAACTTCCCCAACTACAGGACTACCTCAAACCTCCCCTTCCTCACCAACTACAGGACTACCTCAAACCTCCCATTCCTCACCAACTACAGGACTACCTCAAACCTCCCCAACTACAGGACTACCTGAAACCTCCCCTTCCTCACCAACTACAGGACTTCCTCAAACCTCCCCTTCCTCACCAACTACAGGACTACCTCAAACCTCCCCTTCCTCACCAACTACAGGACTACCTCAAACCTCCCCTTCCTCACCAACTACAGGACTACCTCAAACCTCCCCTTCCTCCCCAACTACAGGACAACCTCAAACCTCCCCTTCCTCACCAACCACAGACCCTTTATCCACAACAGTGTCCCTGGTTAGTCTGTCATCATGTTTAGTGTTCTCCTGGTTAGTCTGTCATCATGTTTAGTGTTCTCCCTGTTAGTCTGTCATCATGTTTAGTCTGTCATCATGTTTAGTGTTCTCCCTGGTTAGTCTGTCATCATGTTTAGTGTTCTCCCTGGTTAGTCTGTCATCATGTTTAGTCTGTCATCATGTTTAGTGTTCTCCCTGTTAGTCTGTCATCATGTTTAGTGTTCTCCCTGGTTAGTCTGTCATCATGTTTAGTGTTCTCCTGGTTAGTCTGTCATCATGTTTAGTCTGTCATCATGTTTAGTCTGTCATCATGTTTAGTGTTCTCCCTGTTAGTCTGTCATCATGTTTAGTGTTCTCCCTGGTTAGTCTGTCATCATGTTTAGTGTTCTCCCTGGTTAGTCTGTCATCATGTTTAGTGTTCTCCTGGTTAGTCTGTCATCATGTTTAGTCTGTCATCATGTTTAGTGTTCTCCCTGGTTAGTCTGTCATCATGTTTAGTGTTCTCCCTGGTTAGTCTGTCATCATGTTTAGTCTGTCATCATGTTTAGTCTGTCATCATGTTTAGTGTTCTCCCTATTTAGTCTGTCATCATGTTTGGTGTTCTCCCTGGTTAGTCTGTCATCATGTTTAGTCTGTCATCATGTTTAGTGTTCTCCCTGGTTAGTCTGTCATCATGTTTGGTGTTCTCCCTGGTTAGTCTGTCATCATGTTTAGTCTGTCATCATGTTTAGTGTTCTCCCTGTTAGTCTGTCATCATGTTTAGTGTTCTCCCTGTTAGTCTGTCATCATGTTTAGTCTGTCATCATGTTTAGTGTTCTCCCTGTTAGTCTGTCATCATGTTTAGTCTGTCATCATGTTTAGTGTTCTCCCTGGTTAGTCTGTCATCATGTTTAGTGTTCTCCCTGGTTAGTCTGTCATCATGTTTAGTGTTCTCCCTATTTAGTCTGTCATCATGTTTAGTGTTCTCCCTGGTCAGTCTGTCATCATGTTTAGTGTTCTCCCTGGTTAGTCTGTCATCATGTTTAGTCTGTCATCATGTTTAGTGTCCTCCCTGGTTAGTCTGTCATCATGTTTAGTGTTCTCCCTGGTTAGTCTGTCATCATGTTTAGTGTCCTCCCTGGTTAGTCTGTCATCATGTTTAGTCTGTCATCATGTTTAGTGTTCTCCTGGTTAGTCTGTCATCATGTTTAGTCTGTCATCATGTTTAGTGTTCTCCTGGTTAGTCTGTCATCATGTTTAGTGTTCTCCTGGTTAGTCTGTCATCATGTTTAGTCTGTCATCATGTTTAGTGTTCTCCCTGGTTAGTCTGTCATCATGTTTAGTGTTCTCCTGGTTAGTCTGTCATCATGTTTAGTGTTCTCCCTATTTAGTCTGTCATCATGTTTAGTGTTCTCCCTGGTTAGTCTGTCATCATGTTTAGTCTGTCATCATGTTTAGTGTTCTCCTGGTTAGTCTGTCATCATGTTTAGTGTTCTCCCTGGTTAGTCTGTCATCATGTTTAGTGTTCTCCTATTTAGTCTGTCATCATGTTTAGTGTTCTCCCTGGTTAGTCTGTCATCATGTTTAGTGTTCTCCCTGGTTAGTCTGTCATCATGTTTAGTCTGTCATCATGTTTAGTGTTCTCCCTGGTTAGTCTGTCATCATGTTTAGTGTTCTCCTGGTTAGTCTGTCATCATGTTTAGTGTTCTCCCTATTTAGTCTGTCATCATGTTTAGTGTTCTCCTGGTTAGTCTGTCATCATGTTTAGTGTTCTCCCTGGTTAGTCTGTCATCATGTTTAGTGTTCTCCCTGGTTAGTCTGACATCATGTTTAGTGTTCTCCTGGTTAGTCTGTCATCATGTTTAGTGTTCTCCCTGGTTAGTCTGTCATCATGTTTAGTGTTCTCCCTGTTTAGTCTGTCATCATGTTTAGTCTGTCATCATGTTTAGTGTTCTCCCTGGTTAGTCTGTCATCATGTTTAGTGTTCTCCTGGTTAGTCTGTCATCATGTTTAGTGTCCTCCCTGGTTAGTCTGTCATCATGTTTAGTCTGTCATCATGTTTAGTGTTCTCCCTGTTAGTCTGTCATCATGTTTAGTCTGTCATCATGTTTAGTGTCCTCCTGGTTAGTCTGTCATCATGTTTAGTGTTCTCCTGGTTAGTCTGTCATCATGTTTAGTGTTCTCCTGGTTAGTCTGTCATCATGTTTAGTGTTCTCCCTGTTAGTCTGTCATCATGTTTAGTCTGTCATCATGTTTAGTGTTCTCCCTGGTTAGTCTGTCATCATGTTTAGTCTGTCATCATGTTTAGTGTTCTCCCTGGTTAGTCTGTCATCATGTTTAGTGTTCTCCTGGTTAGTCTGTCATCATGTTTAGTGTTCTCCCTGGTTAGTCTGTCATCATGTTTAGTGTTCTCCCTGGTTAGTCTGTCATCATGTTTAGTGTTCTCCTGGTTAGTCTGTCATCATGTTTAGTGTTCTCCCTGTTAGTCTGTCATCATGTTTAGTGTTCTCCCTGGTTAGTCTGTCATCATGTTTAGTGTTCTCCCTGGTTAGTCTGTCATCATGTTTAGTGTTCTCCTGGTTAGTCTGTCATCATGTTTAGTGTTCTCCCTGGTTAGTCTGTCATCATGTTTAGTGTTCTCCCTGGTTAGTCTGTCATCATGTTTAGTGTTCTCCCTATTTAGTCTGTCATCATGTTTAGTGTTCTCCTGGTTAGTCTGTCATCATGTTTAGTGTTCTCCCTGGTTAGTCTGTCATCATGTTTAGTGTTCTCCCTGGTTAGTCTGTCATCATGTTTAGTCTGTCATCATGTTTAGTGTTCTCCCTGGTTAGTCTGTCATCATGTTTAGTGTTCTCCCTGGTTAGTCTGTCATCATGTTTAGTGTCCTCCTGGTTAGTCTGTCATCATGTTTAGTCTGTCATCATGTTTAGTGTTCTCCTGGTTAGTCTGTCATCATGTTTAGTCTGTCATCATGTTTAGTCTGTCATCATGTTTAGTGTTCTCCCTGGTTAGTCTGTCATCATGTTTAGTCTGTCATCATGTTTAGTGTTCTCCCTGGTTAGTCTGTCATCATGTTTAGTGTTCTCCCTGGTTAGTCTGTCATCATGTTTAGTGTTCTCCCTGGTTAGTCTGTCATCATGTTTAGTGTTCTCCCTGGTTAGTCTGTCATCATGTTTAGTGTTCTCCCTGGTTAGTCTGTCATCATGTTTAGTGTTCTCCTGGTTAGTCTGTCATCATGTTTAGTGTTTTCCCTGGTTAGTCTGTCATCATGTTTAGTCTGTCATCATGTTTAGTGTTCTCCCTGGTTAGTCTGTCATCATGTTTAGTGTTCTCCCTGTTAGTCTGTCATCATGTTTAGTCTGTCATCATGTTTAGTGTTCTCCTATTTAGTCTGTCATCATGTTTGGTGTTCTCCTGGTTAGTCTGTCATCATGTTTAGTCTGTCATCATGTTTAGTGTTCTCCCTGGTTAGTCTGTCATCATGTTTGGTGTTCTCCCTGGTTAGTCTGTCATCATGTTTAGTCTGTCATCATGTTTAGTGTTCTCCCTGGTTAGTCTGTCATCATGTTTAGTGTTCTCCCTGGTTAGTCTGTCATCATGTTTAGTCTGTCATCATGTTTAGTGTTCTCCCTGGTTAGTCTGTCATCATGTTTAGTGTTCTCCCTGGTTAGTCTGTCATCATGTTTAGTGTTCTCCCTGGTTAGTCTGTCATCATGTTTAGTCTGTCATCATGTTTAGTGTTCTCCCTGGTTAGTCTGTCATCATGTTTAGTCTGTCATCATGTTTAGTGTCCTCCCTGGTTAGTCTGTCATCATGTTTAGTGTCCTCCCTGGTTAGTCTGTCATCATGTTTAGTGTTCTCCCTGGTTAGTCTGTCATCATGTTTAGTGTTCTCCCTGGTTAGTCTGTCATCATGTTTAGTCTGTCATCATGTTTAGTGTCCTCCCTGGTTAGTCTGTCATCATGTTTAGTGTTCTCCCTATTTAGTCTGTCATCATGTTTAGTCTGTCATCATGTTTAGTCTGTCATCATGTTTAGTGTTCTCCCTGGTTAGTCTGTCATCATGTTTAGTGTTCTCCCTGGTTAGTTTGTCATCATGTTTAGTCTGTCATCATGTTTAGTGTTCTCCCTGGTTAGTCTGTCATCATGTTTAGTGTTCTCCCTGGTTAGTCTGTCATCATGTTTAGTGTTCTCCCTGGTTAGTCTGTCATCATGTTTAGTCTGTCATCATGTTTAGTGTTCTCCTGGTTAGTCTGTCATCATGTTTGGTGTTCTCCTGGTTAGTCTGTCATCATGTTTAGTGTTCTCCCTGGTTAGTCTGTCATCATGTTTAGTCTGTCATCATGTTTAGTGTTCTCCCTGGTTAGTCTGTCATCATGTTTAGTGTTCTCCCTGGTTAGTCTGTCATCATGTTTAGTGTTCTCCTGGTTAGTCTGTCATCATGTTTAGTCTGTCATCATGTTTAGTGTTCTCCCTGGTTAGTCTGTCATCATGTTTAGTGTTCTCCTGGTTAGTTTGTCATCATGTTTAGTCTGTCATCATGTTTAGTGTTCTCCCTGGTTAGTCTATCATCATGTTTAGTGTTCTCCCTGGTTAGTCTGTCATCATGTTTAGTGTTCTCCCTGGTTAGTCTGTCATCATGTTTAGTCTGTCATCATGTTTAGTGTTCTCCTGGTTAGTCTGTCATCATGTTTGGTGTTCTCCTGGTTAGTCTGTCATCATGTTTAGTCTGTCATCATGTTTAGTGTTCTCCCTGGTTAGTCTGTCATCATGTTTAGTGTTCTCCTGGTTAGTTTGTCATCATGTTTAGTCTGTCATCATGTTTAGTGTTCTCCCTGGTTAGTCTATCATCATGTTTAGTGTTCTCCCTGGTTAGTCTGTCATCATGTTTAGTGTTCTCCTGGTTAGTCTGTCATCATGTTTAGTCTGTCATCATGTTTAGTGTTCTCCTGGTTAGTCTGTCATCATGTTTAGTGTTCTCCTGGTTAGTTTGTCATCATGTTTAGTCTGTCATCATGTTTAGTGTTCTCCCTGGTTAGTCTATCATCATGTTTAGTGTTCTCCCTGGTTAGTCTGTCATCATGTTTAGTGTTCTCCTGGTTAGTCTGTCATCATGTTTAGTCTGTCATCATGTTTAGTGTTCTCCCTGGTTAGTCTGTCATCATGTTTGGTGTTCTCCCTGGTTAGTCTGTCATCATGTTTAGTCTGTCATCATGTTTAGTGTTCTCCTGGTTAGTCTGTCATCATGTTTAGTGTTCTCCCTGGTTAGTCTGTCATCATGTTTAGTCTGTCATCATGTTTAGTGTTCTCCTGGTTAGTCTGTCATCATGTTTAGTGTTCTCCTGGTTAGTCTGTCATCATGTTTAGTGTTCTCCCTGGTTAGTCTGTCATCATGTTTAGTCTGTCATCATGTTTAGTGTTCTCCCTGGTTAGTCTGTCATCATGTTTAGTGTTCTCCCTGGTTAGTCTGTCATCATGTTTAGTCTGTCATCATGTTTAGTCTGTCATCATGTTTAGTGTTCTCCCTGGTTAGTCTGTCATCATGTTTAGTCTGTCATCATGTTTAGTGTTCTCCTGGTTAGTCTGTCATCATGTTTAGTGTTCTCCCTGGTTAGTCTGTCATCATGTTTAGTGTTCTCCTGGTTAGTCTGTAATCATGTTTAGTCTGTCATCATGTTTAGTGTTCTCCCTGGTTAGTCTGTCATCATGTTTAGTGTTCTCCCTGGTTAGTCTGTCATCATGTTTAGTCTGTCATCATGTTTAGTCTGTCATCATGTTTAGTGTTCTCCCTATTTAGTCTGTCATCATGTCCCCTTCCTCACCAACTACAGGACTTCCTCAAACCTCCCCTTCCTCACCAACTACAGGACTACCTCAAACCTCCCCTTCCTCACCAACTACAGGACTACCTCAAACCTCCCCTTCCTCACCAACTACAGGACAACCTCAAACCTCCCCTTCCTCACCAACTACAGGACAACCTCAAACCTCCCCTTCCTCACCAACTACAGGACAACCTCAAACCTCCCCTTCCTCACCAACTACAGGACAACCTCAAACCTCCCCTTCCTCACCAACTACAGGACAACCTCAAACCTCCCCAACTACAGGACTACCTCAAACTTCCCCTTCCTCACCAACTACAGGACAACCTCAAACCTCCCCTTCCTCACCAACTACAGGACAACCTCAAACCTCCCCAACTACAGGACTACCTCAAACCTCCCCTTCCTCACCAACTACAGGACTACCTCAAACCTCCCATTCCTCACCAACTACAGGACTACCTCAAACCTCCCCAACTACAGGACTACCTGAAACCTCCCCTTCCTCACCAACTACAGGACTTCCTCAAACCTCCCCTTCCTCACCAACTACAGGACTACCTCAAACCTCCCCTTCCTCACCAACTACAGGACTACCTCAAACCTCCCCTTCCTCACCAACTACAGGACTACCTCAAACCTCCCCTTCCTCCCCAACTACAGGACAACCTCAAACCTCCCCTTCCTCACCAACCACAGACCCTTTATCCACAACAGTGTCCCTGGTTAGTCTGTCATCATGTTTAGTGTTCTCCCTGGTTAGTCTGTCATCATGTTTAGTGTTCTCCCTGTTAGTCTGTCATCATGTTTAGTCTGTCATCATGTTTAGTGTTCTCCCTGGTTAGTCTGTCATCATGTTTAGTGTTCTCCCTGGTTAGTCTGTCATCATGTTTAGTCTGTCATCATGTTTAGTGTTCTCCCTGTTAGTCTGTCATCATGTTTAGTGTTCTCCCTGGTTAGTCTGTCATCATGTTTAGTGTTCTCCCTGGTTAGTCTGTCATCATGTTTAGTCTGTCATCATGTTTAGTCTGTCATCATGTTTAGTGTTCTCCCTGTTAGTCTGTCATCATGTTTAGTGTTCTCCCTGGTTAGTCTGTCATCATGTTTAGTGTTCTCCCTGGTTAGTCTGTCATCATGTTTAGTGTTCTCCCTGGTTAGTCTGTCATCATGTTTAGTCTGTCATCATGTTTAGTGTTCTCCCTGGTTAGTCTGTCATCATGTTTAGTGTTCTCCCTGGTTAGTCTGTCATCATGTTTAGTCTGTCATCATGTTTAGTCTGTCATCATGTTTAGTGTTCTCCCTATTTAGTCTGTCATCATGTTTGGTGTTCTTCCTGGTTAGTCTGTCATCATGTTTAGTCTGTCATCATGTTTAGTGTTCTCCCTGGTTAGTCTGTCATCATGTTTGGTGTTCTCCCTGGTTAGTCTGTCATCATGTTTAGTCTGTCATCATGTTTAGTGTTCTCCTGTTAGTCTGTCATCATGTTTAGTATTCTCCTGGTTAGTCTGTCATCATGTTTAGTGTTCTCCCTGGTTAGTCTGTCATCATGTTTAGTGTTCTCCTGGTTAGTCTGTCATCATGTTTAGTGTTCTCCCTGGTTAGTCTGTCATCATGTTTAGTGTTCTCCCTGGTTAGTCTGTCATCATGTTTAGTGTTCTCCCTGGTTAGTCTGTCATCATGTTTAGTGTTCTCCCTGGTTAGTCTGTCATCATGTTTAGTGTTCTCCCTGGTTAGTCTGTCATCATGTTTAGTGTTTTCCCTGGTTAGTCTGTCATCATGTTTAGTCTGTCATCATGTTTAGTGTTCTCCCTGGTTAGTCTGTCATCATGTTTAGTGTTCTCCCTGTTAGTCTGTCATCATGTTTAGTGTTCTCCCTGTTAGTCTGTCATCATGTTTAGTCTGTCATCATGTTTAGTCTGTCATCATGTTTAGTGTTCTCCCTATTTAGTCTGTCATCATGTTTGGTGTTCTCCCTGGTTAGTCTGTCATCATGTTTAGTCTGTCATCATGTTTAGTGTTCTCCCTGGTTAGTCTGTCATCATGTTTGGTGTTCTCCCTGGTTAGTCTGTCATCATGTTTAGTCTGTCATCATGTTTAGTGTTCTCCCTGGTTAGTCTGTCATCATGTTTAGTGTTCTCCCTGGTTAGTCTGTCATCATGTTTAGTCTGTCATCATGTTTAGTGTTCTCCCTGGTTAGTCTGTCATCATGTTTAGTGTTCTCCCTGGTTAGTCTGTCATCATGTTTAGTGTTCTCCCTGGTTAGTCTGTCATCATGTTTAGTCTGTCATCATGTTTAGTGTTCTCCCTGGTTAGTCTGTCATCATGTTTAGTCTGTCATCATGTTTAGTGTTCTCCCTGGTTAGTCTGTCATCATGTTTAGTGTTCTCCCTGGTTAGTCTGTCATCATGTTTAGTCTGTCATCATGTTTAGTGTCCTCCCTGGTTAG
>NW_025747134.1:2500-5000 GCF_021184085.1 Oncorhynchus gorbuscha
GAGGGCTACAGGTGAGCGCAACTACTCAAGTCTCTCCATCAAGATCCTGTACTACTTTGTCGGTCCATCTACGCTGGACCGGTTCGGGTGCTACATGTAGTGCCTTGATAGACTCTGGGGCTGAGGGTTGTTTCATGGACGAAGCATGGGTTCGGAAACATGACATTCCTTTCAGAGAGTTAGAGAAGCCTACGCCCATGTTCGCCTTAGATGGTAGTCATCTTCCCAGTATCAGATTTGAGACACTACCTTTAACCCTCACAGTATCTGGTAACCACAGTGAGACTATTTCTTTTTTGATTTTCGTTCACCGTTTACACCTGTTGTTTTGGGTCATCCCTGGCTAGTATGTCATAATCCTTCTATTAATTGGTCTAGTAATTCTATCCTATCCTGGAACGTTTCTTGTCATGTGAAGTGTTTAATGTCTGCCATCCCTCCCGTTTCTTCTGTCCCTACTTCTCAGGAGGAACCTGGCGATTTGACAGGAGTGCCGGAGGAATATCATGATCTGCGCACGGTCTTCAGTCGGTCCCGAGCCAACTCCTTCCTCCTCACCGGTCGTATGATTGTAGTATTGATCTCCTTCCGGGGACCACTCCTCCTCGGGGTAGACTATACTCTCTGTCGGCTCCCGAACGTAAGGCTCTCGAGGATTATTTGTCTGTGTCTCTTGACGCCGGTACCATAGTGCCTTCTTCCTCTCCGGCCGGGGCGGGGTTCTTTTGTTAAGAAGAAGGACGGTACTCTGCGCCCCTGCGTGGATTATCGAGGGCTGAATGACATAACGGTTAAGAATCGTTATCCGCTTCCCCTTATGTCATCAGCCTTCGAGATTCTGCAGGGAGCCAGGTGCTTTACTAAGTTGGACCTTCGTAACGCTTACCATCTCGTGCGCATCAGAGAGGGGACGAGTGGAAAACGGCGTTTAACACCCGTTAGGGCATTTTGAGTACCGGGTTCTGCCGTTTGGTCTCGCCAATGCGCCAGCTGTTTTTCAGGCATTAGTTAATGATGTTCTGAGAGACATGCTGTACATCTTTGTTTTTTTCTATCTTGACGATATCCTGATTTTTTCTCCGTCACTCGAGATTCATGTTCAGCACGTTCGACGTGTTCTACAGCGCCTTTTAGAGAATTGTCTCTACGTAAAGGCTGAGAAGTGCTCTTTTCATGTCTCCTCCGTTACTTTTCTCGGTTCCGTTATTTCCGCTGAAGGCATTCAGATGGATTCCGCTAAGGTCCAAGCTGTCACGTGTCGAGTTGCAGCGCTTTTTAGGTTTCGCTAATTTCTATCGGCGTTTCATTCGTAATTTCGGTCAAGTTGCTGCCCCTCTCACAGCTCTTACTTCTGTCAAGACGTGTTTTAAGTGGTCCGGTTCCGCCCAGAGAGCTTTTGATCTTCTAAAAGAACGTTTTACGTCCGCTCCTATCCTCGTTACTCCTGACGTCACTAGACAATTCATTGTCGAGGTTGACGCTTCAGAGGTAGGCGTGGGAGCCATTCTATCCCAGCGCTTCCAGTCTGACGATAAGGTTCATCCTTGCGCTTATTTTTCTCATCGCCTGTCGCCATCTGAGCGCAACTATGATGTGGGTAACCGTGAACTGCTCGCCATCCGCTTAGCCCTAGGCGAATGGCGACAGTGGTTGGAGGGGGCGACCGTTCCTTTTGTCGTTTGGACAGACCATAAGAACCTTGAGTACATCCGTTCTGCCAAACGACTTAATGCCCGTCAAGCTCGTTGGGCGTTGTTTTTCGCTCGTTTCGAGTTTGTGATTTCTTACCGTCCGGGTAGCAAGAACACCAAGCCTGATGCCTTATCCCGTCTGTTTAGTTCTTCTGTGGCTTCTACTGATCCCGAGGGGATTCTTCCTTATGGGCGTGTTGTCGGGTTAACAGTCTGGGGAATTGAAAGACAGGTTAAGCAAGCACTCACGCACACTGCGTCGCCGCGCGCTTGTCCTAGTAACCTCCTTTTCGTTTCCTGTTTCCACTCGTCTGGCTGTTCTTCAGTGGGCTCACTCTGCCAAGTTAGCTGGTCATCCCGGTGTTCGAGGCACTCTTGCGTCTATTCGCCAGCGCTTTTGGTGGCCGACTCAGGAGCGTGACACGCGCCGTTTCGTGGCTGCTTGTTCGGACTGCGCGCGCAGACTAAGTCGGGTAACTCTCCTCCTGCCGGTCGTCTCAGACCGCTCCCCATTCCTTCTCGACCATGGTCTCACATCGCCTAGACTTCATTACCGGTCTGCCTTTGTCTGCGGGGAAGACTGTGATTCTTACGGTTGTCGATAGGTTCTCTAAGGCGGCACATTTCATTTCCCTCGCTAAACTTCCTTCCGCTAAGGAGACGGCACAAATCATTATCGAGAATGTATTCAGAATTCATGGCCTCCCGTTAGACGCCGTTTCAGACAGAGGCCCGCAATTCACGTCACAGTTTTGGAGGGAGTTCTGTCGTTTGATTGGTGCGTCCGTCAGTCTCTCTTCCGGGTTTCA
>NW_025747134.1:10000-68616 GCF_021184085.1 Oncorhynchus gorbuscha
TCCTCTCAGTAGCTTTGGTATTGGGTATCCTTCAAGGTGTGTTGAGATACCTCCTCTCAGTAGCTTTGGTATTGGGTATCCTTCAAGGTGTGTTGAGATACCTCCTCTCAGTAGCTTTGGTATTGGGTTTCCTTCAAGGTGTGTTGAGATACCTCCTCTCAGTAGCTTTGGTATTGGGTTTCCTTCAAGGTGTGTTGAGATACCTCCTCTCAGTAGCTTTGGTATTGGGTATCCTTCAAGGTGTTTTGAGATACCTCCTCTCAGTAGGTGTGATATCGGGGAACCTTCTAGGTAGAGATACCTCCTCTCAGTAGGTGTGATATCGGGGAACCTTCTAGGTAGAGATACCTCCTCTCAGTAGCTGTGATATCGGGAACCTTCTAGGTAGAGGTACCTCCTCTCAGTAGGTGTGATATCGGGGAACCTTCTAGGTAGAGATACCTCCTCTCAGTAGGTGTGATATCGGGGAACCTTCTAGGTAGAGATACCTCCTCTCAGTAGCTGTGATATCGGGGAACCTTCTAGGTAGAGGTACCTCCTCTCAGTAGGTGTGATATCGGGGAACCTTCTAGGTAGAGGTACCTCCTCTCAGTAGGTGTGATATTGGGGAACCTTCTAGGTAGAGGTACCACCTCTCAGTAGGTGTGATATCGGGGAACCTTCTAGGTAGAGGTACCTCCTCTCAGTAGCTGTGATATCGGGGAACCTTCTAGGTAGAGGTACCTCCTCTCAGTAGCTGTGATATCGGGGAACCTTCTAGGTAGAGGTACCTCCTCTCAGTAGCTGTGATATCGGGGAACCTTCTAGGTAGAGGTACCTCCTCTCAGTAGGTGTGATATCGGGGAACCTTCTAGGTAGAGGTACCTCCTCTCAGTAGCTGTGATATTGGGGAACCTTCTAGGTGTATAAATACCACGAAGACTCTCCTGAGACTTTCACCTCTGGATGAGGTCAAAAAAAAGAAAATGCTAAAAAAAAATAAGATATGAAGCTCTTAACCTTTGACCTTCTCTGAACCTTCTCCACAGCAGAGTTGATATTATTCAGGTGTGACGAGTCTATAAATAGAAAATACTTTATGAGATCGTCCGACATTAAGGATTTCATTTCCTCCCCGAGTCTCTGTGTTGTAAGCCTGCGCTGCCATTTCCAGTGTTTGGGCTTTGGCACATCAACAAAACAGCTCCGACTCGACCTATAAGCATCAGGAAGGGGTTGTGATCCCCAGCGCCTCAGGTGGCATTTAGCGCCTCTCTCTCTCTCTACACACAGCAAAGCATGCTGGGAGAGAAAAAAAACGAGGCGGTCATTTTGCTGTGGTCAGATTTCTATGTTGTCACATCACATGACAGAGGAACAACAGCCGCTCTGGTGCTACAAAGTACTCTGGGTATTTATCAAATCCAATTGAATTTGTCACATACTCTGAATACAACAGCTACCGTCATTACAGTATACTGCTTGCTTCCAAGCTCTTTCAGTTTGTTATTTGAGAAATAATTAGAGAAATAATTCAAATGTTTATATTTCATCTTATTATTTATTTGATCATTAGTTGTTTTTTTTTACTAATGTTTCACCTGTGACGTTTCACTACTATAGTCAACATTCTGACACAGTTAACTACTATAGTCAACATTCTGACACAGTTAACTACTAAAGTCAACATTCTGACACAGTTAACTACTATAGTCAACATTCTGACACAGTTAACTACTATAGTCAACATTCTGACACAGTTAATTACTATGGTCAACATTCTGACACAGTTAACTACTATAGTCAACATTCTGACACAGTTAACTACTATAGTCAACATTCTGACACAGTTAATTACTATGGTCAACATTCTGACACAGTTAACTACTATAGTCAACATTCTGACACAGTTAATTACTATAGTAAACATTCTGACACAGTTAACTACTATAGTCAACATTCTGACACAGTTAACTACTATAGTCAACATTCTGACACAGTTCATTACTAAAGTCAACATTCTGACACAGTTAACTACTATAGTCAACATTCTGACACAGTTCATTACTATGGTCAACATTCTGACACAGTTCATTACCATAGTCAACATTCTGACACAGTTAACTACTATAGTCAACATCTAGAACTGTCATGTTATTACTCATGCTGTATGTCATGTTATTATTCATGCTGTATGTCATGTTATTATTCATGCTGTATGTCATGTTATTATTCATGCTGTATGTCATGTTATTACTCATGCTGTATGTCATGTTATTATTCATGCTGTATGTCATGTTATTATTCATGGCATTATTCATGAATGTATGTCATGTTATTATTCATGCTGTATGTCATGTTATTATTCATGCTGTATGTCATGTTATTATTCATGCTGTATGTCATGTTATTATTCATGCTGTATGTCATGTTATTATTCATGTCATTATTCATGAATGTATGTCATGTTATTATTCATGCTGTATGTCATGTTATTATTCATGCTGTATGTCATGTTATTATTCATGCTGTATGTCATGTTATTATTCATGCTGTATGTCATGTTATTATTCATTTTATTATTCATGTTATTATTCATGCTGTATGTCACGTTATTATTCATGCTGTATGTCATGTTATTATTCATGTTATTATTCGTGCTGTATGTCATGTTATTATTCATGTTATTATTCATGCTGTAAGTCATGTTATTATTCATGTTGTTATTCATGCTGTATGTCATGTTATTATTCATGCTGTATGTCATGTTATTATTCATGCTGTATGTCATGTTAATATTCAAGTTATTACTCATGTTACTACTCATGCTGTATGTCATGTTATTATTCATGCTGTATGTCATGTTATTATTCATGTTATTATTCATGTTATTATTCATGTTATTACTCATGTTATTACTCATGCTGTATGTCATGTTATTATTCATGCTGTATGTCATGTTATTACTCATGTTATTACTCATGCTGTATGTCATGTTATTATTCATGCTGTATGTCATGTTATTATTCATGTTATTATTCATGTTATTATTCATGTTGTATGTCATGTTATTATTCATGTTATTATTCATGTTATTATTTATGTTATTATTCATGCTGTATGTCATGTTATTATTCATGTTATTACTCATGCTGTATGTCATGTTATTAGTCATGTTATTACTCATGCTGTTATTCATGCTGTATGTCATGTTATTACTCATGTTATTATTCATGCTGTATGTCATGTTATTACTCATGTTATTACTCATGCTGTATGTCATGTTATTACTCATGTTATTATTCATGCTGTATGTCATGTTATTACTCATGTTATTACTCATGCTGTATGTCATGTTATTACTCATGTTATTATTCATGCTGTATGTCATGTTATTACTCATGTTATTATTCATGCTGTATGTCATGTTATTACTCATTCTGTATGTCATGTTATTACTCATGCTGTATGTCATGTTATTGTTCATGCTGTATTTCATGTTATTACTCATGTTATTATTCATGTTATTATTCATACTGTATGTCATGTTATTATTCATGCTGTATGTCATGTTATTATTCATGCTGTATGTCATGTTATTATTCATGCTGTATGTCATGTTATTATTCATGTTATTATTCATGTTATTATTCATGCTGTATGTCACGTTATTATTCATGCTGTATGTCATGTTATTATTCATGTTATTATTCATGCTGTATGTCATGTTGTTATTCATGTTATTATTCGTGCTGTATGTCATGTTATTATTCATGTTATTATTCATGCTGTAAGTCATGTTATTATTCATGTTGTTATTCATGCTGTATGTCATGTTATTATTCATGCTGTATGTCATGTTATTATTCATGCTGTATGTCATGTTAATATTCATGTTATTACTCATGTTACTACTCATGCTGTATGTCATGTTATTATTCATGCTGTATGTCATGTTATTACTCATGCTGTATGTCATGTTATTATTCATGTTATTACTCATGTTATTATTCATGCTGTATGTCATGTTATTATTCATGTTATTATTCATGTTATTACTCATGTTATTACTCATGTTACTACTCATGCTGTATGTCATGTTATTACTCATGCTGTATGTCATGTTATTACTCATGCTGTATGTCATGTTATTATTCATGTTATTACTCATGTTATTACTCATGCTGTATGTCATGTTATTATTCATGCTGTATGTCATGTTATTACTCATGTTATTACTCATGCTGTATGTCATGTTATTATTCATGCTGTATGTCATGTTATTATTCATGTTATTATTCATGTTATTATTTATGCTGTATGTCATGTTATTATTTATGCTGTATGTCATGTTGTTATTCATGTTATTATTCATGTTATTATTCATGTTGTGTGTCATGTTATTATTCATGTTATTATTTATGTTGTATGTCATGTTATTATTCATGTTATTATTCATGTTATTATTCATGTTATTACTCATGCTGTATGTCATGTTATTACTCATGTTATTATTCATGCTGTATGTCATGTTATTACTCATGTTATTATTCATGCTGTATGTCATGTTATTACTCATTCTGTATGTCATGTTATTACTCATGCTGTATGTCATGTTATTGTTCATGCTGTATGTCATGTTATTACTCATGTTATTATTCATGTTATTGTTCATGCTGTATGTCATGTTATTACTCATGTTATTACTCATGTTGTTATTCATGCTGTATGTCATGTTATTACTCATGTTATTATTCATGCTGTATGTCATGTTATTACTCATGTTATTATTCATGCTGTATGTCATGTTATTACTCATGTTATTATTCATGCTGTATGTCATGTTATTACTCATTCTGTATGTCATGTTATTACTCATGCTGTATGTCATGTTATTGTTCATGCTGTATGTCATGTTATTACTCATGTTATTATTCATGTTATTATTCATGCTGTATGTCATGTTATTACTCATGTTATTATTCATGTTATTATTCATGCTGTATGTCATGTTATTACTCATGTTATTATTCATGTTATTATTCATGCTGTATGTCATGTTGTTATTCATTCTGTATGTCATGTTGTTATTCATGCTGTATGTCATGTTATTATTCATGCTATATGTCATGTTATTATTCATGCTGTATGTCATGTTATTATTCATGCTGTATGTCATGTTATTACTCATGTTATTATTCGTGCTGTATGTCATGTTATTACTCATGTCATTATTCATGCTGTATGTCATGATATTATTCATGCTCTATGTCATGTTATTATTCATGCTCTATGTCATGTTATTATTCATGCTCTATGTCATGTTATTATTCATGCTGTACCGTCTAGCCATCATCCTACTCTATACGAGACAGTATTAAGACAGTTCACGAGCTGTAACAGTACTGTAACAGATTGAATTAATTTCACATGCTCAGATTATATTTCTGAAGACTTCCAAATGGAATCATTTTTCCAATACAGTTTACTCCTTTTAACCAGTGCCCTATGGACATGGGAATAGGGTGCCATTTGGACTGTAAAATAGGGGATAGGGTGCCATATGGACTCTAAATAGGGAACAGTGTGCGATATGGGCTCTCAATAGGAGATAGGGTGCCATAAGGACTCTCAATAGGAAATAGAGTGCGATATGGACTCTAAATAGGAAATAGAGTGCCATTTGGAAGGCTTCCCCTGAACAAGTGTAGACAGCGGCTCTGCCTGCCTCTGCCAGGATCTAGTAGTACGATCCTTCATTGTTGGGAGAGATTTAACTGCTCAGGAAGTGTCTATCGAGACCCATTGCTGAAATTATAATTATGCAGCTGTTAGCTTTTTAAAAGAGTTAATTTAATACATTCCTGTAATTTCTCGCAGCTCCTTCCACTCTTAGAGCATCTACCTGCCTCTCAGAGTGAAATGTTTAAGTGTTCTCCATAGACCTGCATGCAGAGGACCAGATGCATCTACCTGCCTCTCAGAGTGAAATGTTTAACTGTTCTCCATAGACCTGCATGCAGAGAGGGCCAGATGTTGCGGCGCTGTGAGATCTGACATCTCATCAACAACAAAGGCTCAGAGCTAAAGGGTAAGAGGGCTAGGAGACTAATTCACACTTCCACAAGTACACGAGTTGTAAATAATCATTTGAAAATAGACTTTCTGTTTTACGGATGTAGAGAGTTCAGAGGTACACCAGCAGTCAGGTTTATTCATTTTAAATGTATGACCAGAGTATAATACTGACATTTATAAGTTAGCTATTACGCTGAGATACAGACTGGCCCTGTACTCTACTGTTGAGATATATAGACTGACCCTGTACTCTACTGTTGATATATAAACTGACCCTGTACTCTACTGTTGAGATATACAGACTGGCCCTGTACTCTACTGCTGAGATACAGACTGGCCCTGTACTCTACTGTTGAGATATACAGACTGGCCCTGTACTCTACTGCTGAGATACAGACTGGCCCTGTACTCTACTGTTGAGATATATACTGACATTGTACTCTACTGATGATATATAGACTGGCCCTGTACTCTACTGTTGAGATATACAGACTGGCCCTGTACTCTACTGCTGAGATACAGACTGGCCCTGTACTCTACTGTTGAGATATATAGACTGACCCTGTACTCTACTGTTGAGATATATAGACTGACCCTGTACTCTACTGTTGAGATATATAGACTGACCCTGTACTCTCCTGTTGAGATATATAGACTGACCCTGTACTCTACTGTTGAGATATATAGACTGACCCTGTACTCTACTGTTGAGATATATAGACTGACCCTGTACTCTACTGTTGAGATATATAGACTGGCCCTGTACTCTACTGTTGAGATATATAGACTGACCCTGTACTGCTGATATATAGACTGACCCTGTGCTGCTGATATATAGACTGACCCTGTACTCTACTGTTAAGATATATAGACTGGCCCTGTACTCTACTGTTGAGATACAGACTGGCCCTGTACTCTACTGCTGATATATATACTGACCCTGTACTCTACTGTTGAGATATACAGACTGACCCTGTACTCTACTGTTGAGATACAGACTGGCCCTGTACTCTACTGTTGAGATATATAGACTGGCCCTGTACTCTACTGCTGAGATACAGACTGACCCTGTACTCTACTGTTGAGATATATAGACTGGCCCTGTACTCTACTGTTGAGATACAGACTGGCCCTGTACTCTACTGTTGATATATAGACTGGCCCTGTACTCTACTGTTGAGATATACAGACTGGCCCTGTACTCTACTGCTGAGATACAGACTGGCCCTGTACTCTACTGTTGAGATATACAGACTGGCCCTGTACTCTACTGCTGAGATACAGACTGGCCCTGTACTCTACTGTTGATATATAGACTGGCCCTGTACTCTACTGTTGAGATATACAGACTGGCCCTGTACTCTACTGCTGAGATACAGACTGGCCCTGTACTCTACTGTTGAGATATATACTGACCCTGTACTCTACTGCTGATATATAGACTGGCCCTGTACTCTACTGCTGAGATACAGACTGGCCCTGTACTCTACTGCTGAGATACAGACTGGCCCTGTACTCTACTGCTGATATATAGACTGGCCCTGTACTCTACTGCTGAGATACAGACTGGCCCTGTACTCTACTGTTGAGATATATACTGAACCTGTACTCTACTGCTGATATATAGACTGGCCCTGTACTCTACTGCTGAGATACAGACTGGCCCTGTACTCTACTGTTGAGATATATACTGACCCTGTACTCTACTGCTGATATATAGACTGACCATGTACTCTACTGTTGAGATATACAGACTGGCCCTGTACTCTACTGCTGATATATAGACTGGCCCTGTACTCTACTGTTGAGATATACAGACTGGCCCTGTACTCTACTGCTGATATATAGACTGACCCTGTACTCTACTGTTGAGATATACAGACTGGCCCTGTACTCTACTGCTGATATATAGACTGGCCCTGTACTCTACTGTTGAGATATACAGACTGGCCCTGTACTCTACTGCTGATATATAGACTGACCCTGTACTCTACTGCTGATATATAGACTGACCCTGTACTCTACTGTTGAGATATACAGACTGGCCCTGTACTCTACTGCTGATATATAGACTGGCCCTGTACTCTACTGTTGAGATATACAGACTGGCCCTGTACTCTACTGCTGATATATAGACTGGCCCTGTACTCTACTGTTGAGATATATACTGACCCTGTACTCTACTGTTGAGATATATACTGACCCTGTACCCTACTGTTGAGATATATACTGACCCTGTACTCTACTGCTGAGATATATATACTGACCCTGTACCCTACTGTTGAGATATATAGACTGACCCTGTACTCTACTGTTGAGATATATACTGACCCTGTACCCTACTGTTGAGATATATAGACTGACCCTATACTCTCCTGTTGAGATATATAGACTGACCCTGTACTCTACTGTTGAGATATATAGACTGACCCTGTACTCTACTGTTGAGATATATAGACTGACCCTGTACTCTCCTGTTGAGATATATAGACTGACCCTGTACTCTACTGTTGAGATATATAGACTGACCCTGTACTCTACTGTTGAGATATATAGACTGACCCTGTACTCTACTGTTGAGATATATAGACTGGCCCTGTACTCTACTGTTGAGATATATAGACTGACCCTGTACTGCTGATATATAGACTGACCCTGTGCTGCTGATATATAGACTGACCCTGTACTCTACTGTTAAGATATATAGACTGGCCCTGTACTCTCCTGTTGAGATATATAGACTGACCCTGTACTCTACTGTTGAGATATATAGACTGACCCTGTACTCTATTGTTGAGATATATACTGACCCTGTACCCTACTGTTGAGATATATAGACTGACCCTATACTCTCCTGTTGAGATATATAGACTGACCCTGTACCCTACTGTTGAGATATATAGACTGGCCCTGTACTCTACTGTTGAGATATATAGACTGACCCTGTACTCTACTGTTGAGATATAAAGACTGACCCTGTACTCTACTGTTGAGATATATACTGACCCTGTACTCTACTGCTGATATATAGACTGGCCCTGTACCCTACTGTTGAGATATATAGACTGACCCTGTACTCTACTGTTGAGATATATAGACTGACCCTGTACCCTAGTGTTGAGATATATAGACTGGCCCTGTACTCTACTGTTGAGATATATAGACTGACCCTGTACTCTACTGTTGAGATATATAGACTGACCCTGTACCCTACTGTTGAGATATATAGACTGACCCTGTACCTTACTGTTGAGATATATAGACTGACCCTGTACTCTACTGTTGAGATATATAGACTGGCCCTGTACTCTACTGTTGAGATATATAGACTGACCCTGTACTCTACTGTTGAGATATATAGACTGACCCTGTACCCTACTGTTGAGATATATAGACTGACCCTGTACTCTACTGTTGAGATATATACTGACCCTGTACCCTACTGTTGAGATATATAGACTGACCCTATACTCTCCTGTTGAGATATATAGACTGACCCTGTACTCTACTGTTGAGATATATAGACTGACCCTGTACTCTACTGTTGAGATATATAGACTGACCCTGTACTCTCCTGTTGAGATATATAGACTGACCCTGTACTCTACTGTTGAGATATATAGACTGACCCTGTACTCTACTGTTGAGATATATAGACTGACCCTGTACTCTACTGTTGAGATATATAGACTGGCCCTGTACTCTACTGTTGAGATATATAGACTGACCCTGTACTGCTGATATATAGACTGACCCTGTGCTGCTGATATATAGACTGACCCTGTACTCTACTGTTAAGATATATAGACTGGCCCTGTACTCTCCTGTTGAGATATATAGACTGACCCTGTACTCTACTGTTGAGATATATAGACTGACCCTGTACTCTACTGTTGAGATATATACTGACCCTGTACCCTACTGTTGAGATATATAGACTGACCCTATACTCTCCTGTTGAGATATATAGACTGACCCTGTACCCTACTGTTGAGATATATAGACTGGCCCTGTACTCTACTGTTGAGATATATAGACTGACCCTGTACTCTACTGTTGAGATATAAAGACTGACCCTGTACTCTACTGTTGAGATATATACTGACCCTGTACTCTACTGCTGATATATAGACTGGCCCTGTACCCTACTGTTGAGATATATAGACTGACCCTGTACTCTACTGTTGAGATATATAGACTGACCCTGTACCCTAGTGTTGAGATATATAGACTGGCCCTGTACTCTACTGTTGAGATATATAGACTGACCCTGTACTCTACTGTTGAGATATATAGACTGACCCTGTACCCTACTGTTGAGATATATAGACTGACCCTGTACCTTACTGTTGAGATATATAGACTGACCCTGTACTCTACTGTTGAGATATATAGACTGGCCCTGTACTCTACTGTTGAGATATATAGACTGACCCTGTACTCTACTGTTGAGATATATAGACTGACCCTGTACCCTACTGTTGAGATATATAGACTGACCCTGTACTCCACTGTTGAGATATATACTGGCCCTGTACTCTCCTGTTGAGATATATAGACTGACCCTGTACTCTACTGTTGAGATATATACTGACCCTGTACTCTACTGCTGATATATAGACTGGCCCTGTACTCTACTGTTGAGATATATACTGACCCTGTACCCTACTGTTGAGATATATAGACTGACCCTGTACTCTCCTGTTGAGATATATAGACTGACCCTGTACTCTACTGTTGAGATATATAGACTGACCCTGTACTCTACTGTTGAGATATATACTGACCCTGTACTCTCCTGTTGAGATATATAGACTGACCCTGTACTCTCCTGTTGAGATATATAGACTGACCCTGTACTCTCCTGCTGATATATAGACTGACCCTGAACTCTCCTGATGAGATATATAGACTGAACCTGTGCTGCTGATATATAGACTGACCCTGTACTCTCCTGTTGAGATATATATACTGACCCTGTACTCTCCTGTTGAGATATATAGACTGACCCTGTACTCTACTGTTGAGATATATAGACTGACCCTGTACTCTACTGTTGAGATATATACTGACCCTGTACCCTACTGTTGAGATATATAGACTGACCCTGTACTCTACTGTTGAGATATAGACTGACCCTGTACTCTACTGTTGAGATATATAGACTGACCCTGTACTCTACTGTTGAGATATATAGACTGACCCTGTACTCCCCTGATGAGATATATAGACTGAACCTGTGCTGCTGATATATAGACTGGCCCTGTACTCTCCTGTTGAGATATATAGACTGACCCTGTACTGCTGATATATAGACTGACCCTGTGCTGCTGATATATAGACTGACCCTGTACTCTACTGTTGAGATATATAGACTGGCCCTGTACTCTCCTGTTGAGATATATAGACTGACCCTGTACTCTACTGCTGATATATAGACTGACCCTGTACTCTCCTGCTGATATATAGACTGACCCTGTACTCCCCTGATGAGATATATAGACTGAACCTGTGCTGCTGATATATAGACTGGCCCTGTACTCTCCTGTTGAGATATATAGACTGACCCTGTACTCTCCTGTTGAGATATATAGACTGACCCTGTACTCTCCTGCTGATATATAGACTGACCCTGAACTCTCCTGATGAGATATATAGACTGAACCTGTGCTGCTGATATATAGACTGACCCTGTACTCTCCTGTTGAGATATAGACTGACCCTGTGTTGCTGATATATAGACTGACCCTGTACTCTACTGTTGAGATATATAGACTGACCCTGTGATAGTGATATATAGACTGACCCTGTGCTACTGATATATAGACTGACCCTGTACTCTACTGTTGAGATATATAGACTGACCCTGTACTCTACTGTTGAGATATATAGACTGACCCTGTGATATTGATATATAGACTGACCCTGTACTCTACTGTTGAGATATATAGACTGACCCTGTGATAGTGATATATAGACTGACCCTGTGATAGTGATATATAGACTGACCCTGTGATAGTGATATATAGACTGACCCTGTGATAGTGATAAATAGACTGACCCTGTGATAGTGATATATAGACTGACCCCGAGATAGTGATATATAGACTGACCCTGTGATAGTGATATATAGACTGACCCTGTACTCTACTGTTGAGATATATAGACTGACCCTGTACTCTACTGTTGAGATATATAGACTGACCCTGTACTCTACTGTTGAGATATATACTGACCCTGTACCCTACTGTTGAGATATATAGACTGACCCTGTACTCTACTGTTGAGATATAGACTGACCCTGTACTCTACTGTTGAGATATATAGACTGACCCTGTACTCTACTGTTGAGATATATAGACTGACCCTGTACTCCCCTGATGAGATATATAGACTGAACCTGTGCTGCTGATATATAGACTGGCCCTGTACTCTCCTGTTGAGATATATAGACTGACCCTGTACTGCTGATATATAGACTGACCCTGTGCTGCTGATATATAGACTGACCCTGTACTCTACTGTTGAGATATATAGACTGGCCCTGTACTCTCCTGTTGAGATATATAGACTGACCCTGTACTCTACTGCTGATATATAGACTGACCCTGTACTCTCCTGCTGATATATAGACTGACCCTGTACTCCCCTGATGAGATATATAGACTGAACCTGTGCTGCTGATATATAGACTGGCCCTGTACTCTCCTGTTGAGATATATAGACTGACCCTGTACTCTCCTGTTGAGATATATAGACTGACCCTGTACTCTCCTGCTGATATATAGACTGACCCTGAACTCTCCTGATGAGATATATAGACTGAACCTGTGCTGCTGATATATAGACTGACCCTGTACTCTCCTGTTGAGATATAGACTGACCCTGTGTTGCTGATATATAGACTGACCCTGTACTCTACTGTTGAGATATATAGACTGACCCTGTGATAGTGATATATAGACTGACCCTGTGCTACTGATATATAGACTGACCCTGTACTCTACTGTTGAGATATATAGACTGACCCTGTACTCTACTGTTGAGATATATAGACTGACCCTGTGATATTGATATATAGACTGACCCTGTACTCTACTGTTGAGATATATAGACTGACCCTGTGATAGTGATATATAGACTGACCCTGTGATAGTGATATATAGACTGACCCTGTGATAGTGATATATAGACTGACCCTGTGATAGTGATATATAGACTGACCCTGTGATAGTGATATATAGACTGACCCCGTGATAGTGATATATAGACTGACCCTGTGATAGTGATATATAGACTGACCCTGTACTCTACTGTTGAGATATATAGACTGACCCTGTACTCTACTGTTGAGATATATAGACTGACCCTGTGATAGTGATATATAGACTGACCCTGTGATAGTGATATATAGACTGACCGTGTGATAGTGATATATAGACTGACCCTGTGATAGTGATATATAGACTGACCCTGTGATAGTGATATATAGACTGACCCTGTGCTGCTGATATATAGACGGACCCTGTGATAGTGATATATAGACTGACCCTGTGATAGTGATATATAGACTGACCCTGTTCTGCTGATATATAGACTGACCCTGTGCTGCTGATATATAGACTGACCCTGTACTCTACTGTTGAGATATATAGACTGACCCTGTACTCTACTGTTGAGATATATTGACTGACCCTGTGATAGTGATATATAAACAGACCCTGTGATAGTGATATATAGACTGACCCTGTGATAGTGATATATAGACTGACCCTGTACTCTACTGTTGAGATATATAGACTGACCCTGTGATAGTGATATATAGACTGACCCTGTGATAGTGATATATAGACTGACCCTGTGATAGTGATATATAGACTGACCCTGTAATAGTGATATATAGACTGACCCTGTGATAATGATATATAGACTGACCCTGTGATAGTGATATATAGACTGACCCTGTGCTGCTGATATATAGACTTGCCCTGTTCTGCTGATATATAGACTGACCCTGTGATAGTGATATATAGACTGACCCTGTGATAGTCATATATAGACTGACCCTGTGATAGTGATATATAGACTGACCCTGTGATAGTGATATATAGACTGACCCTGTGATAGTGATATATAGACTGACCCTGTGATAGTGATATATAGACTGACCCTGTGATAGTGATATATAGACTGACCCTGTGATAGTGATATATAGACTGACCCTGTTATAGTGATATATAGACTGACCCTGTGATAGTGATATATAGACTGACCCTGTGATAGTGATATATAGACTGACCCTGTGATAGTGATATATAGACTGACCCTGTGATAGTGATATATAGACTGACCCTGTGATAGTGATATATAGACTGACCCTGTGCTGCTGATATATATAGACTGACCCTGTGATAGTGATATATAGACTGACCCTGTGCTGCTGATATATATAGACTGACCCTGTGATAGTGATATATAGACTGACCCTGTGATAGTGATATATAGACTGACCCTGTGATAGTGATATATAGACTGACCCTGTGATAGTGATATATAGACTGACCCCGTGATAGTGATATATAGACTGACCCTGTGATAGTGATATATAGACTGACCCTGTGATAGTGATATATAGTCTGACCCTGTGATAGTGATATATAGACTGACCCTGTGATAGTAATATATAATAATAATATATGCCATTTAGCAGACGCTTTTATCCAAAGCGACTTACAGTCATGTGTGCATACATTCTACGTATGGGTGGTCCCGGGGATCGAACCCACTACCCTGGCGTTACAAGCGCCATGCTCTACCAACTGAGCTACAGAAGTGATATATAGACTTACCCTGTACTCTACTGTTGAGATATATAGATTGACCCTGTGATAGTGATATATAGACTGACCCTGTGATAGTGATATATAGACTGACCCTGTGATAGTGATATATAAACTGACCCTGTGATAGTGATATATAGACTGACCCTGTGATAGTGATATATAGACTGACCCTGTGCTACTGATATATAGACTGACCCTGTACTCTACTGTTGAGATATATAGACTGACCCTGTACTCTACTGTTGAGATATATAGACTGACCCTGTGATATTGATATATAGACTGACCCTGTACTCTACTGTTGAGATATATAGACTGACCCTGTGATAGTGATATATAGACTGACCCTGTGATAGTGATATATAGACTGACCCTGTGATAGTGATATATAGACTGACCCTGTGATAGTGATATATAGACTGACCCTGTGATAGTGATATATAGACTGACCCCGTGATAGTGATATATAGACTGACCCTGTGATAGTGATATATAGACTGACCCTGTACTCTACTGTTGAGATATATAGACTGACCCTGTACTCTACTGTTGAGATATATAGACTGACCCTGTGATAGTGATATATAGACTGACCCTGTGATAGTGATATATAGACTGACCCTGTGATAGTGATATATAGACTGACCCTGTGATAGTGATATATAGACTGACCCTGTGATAGTGATATATAGACTGACCCTGTGATAGTGATATATAGACTGACCCTGTTATAGTGATATATAGACTGACCCTGTGATAGTGATATATAGACTGACCCTGTGATAGTGATATATAGACTGACCCTGTGATAGTGATATATAGACTGACCCTGTGATAGTGATATATAGACTGACCCTGTGATAGTGATATATAGACTGACCCTGTGCTGCTGATATATATAGACTGACCCTGTGATAGTGATATATAGACTGACCCTGTGCTGCTGATATATATAGACTGACCCTGTGATAGTGATATATAGACTGACCCTGTGATAGTGATATATAGACTGACCCTGTGATAGTGATATATAGACTGATCCTGTGATAGTGATATATAGACTGACCCCGTGATAGTGATATATAGACTGACCCTGTGATAGTGATATATAGACTGACCCTGTGATAGTGATATATAGACTGACCCTGTGATAGTGATATATAGACTGACCCTGTGATAGTGATATATAGACTGACCCTGTGATAGTGATATATAGACTGACCCTGTTATAGTGATATATAGACTGACCCTGTGATAGTGATATATAGACTGACCCTGTGATAGTGATATATAGACTGACCCTGTGATAGTGATATATAGACTGACCCTGTGATAGTGATATATAGACTGACCCTGTGCTGCTGATATATATAGACTGACCCTGTGATAGTGATATATAGACTGACCCTGTGCTGCTGATATATATAGACTGACCCTGTGATAGTGATATATAGACTGACCCTGTGATAGTGATATATAGACTGACCCTGTGATAGTGATATATAGACTGACCCTGTGATAGTGATATATAGACTGACCCCGTGATAGTGATATATAGACTGACCCTGTGATAGTGATATATAGACTGACCCTGTGATAGTGATATATAGTCTGACCCTGTGATAGTGATATATAGACTGACCCTGTGATAGTAATATATAATAATAATATATGCCATTTAGCAGACGCTTTTATCCAAAGCGACTTACCGTCATGTGTGCATACATTCTACGTATGGGTGGTCCCGGGGATCGAACCCACTACCCTGGCGTTACAAGCGCCATGCTCTACCAACTGAGCTACAGAAGTGATATATAGACTGACCCTGTACTCTACTGTTGAGATATATAGATTGACCCTGTGATAGTGATATATAGACTGACCCTGTGATAGTGATATATAGACTGACCCTGTGATAGTGATATATAAACTGACCCTGTGATAGTGATATATAGACTGACCCTGTGATAGTGATATATAGACTGACCCTGTGATAGTGATATATAGACTGACCCTGTGATAGTGATATATAGACTGACCCTGTACTATACTGTTGAGATATATAGACTGACCCTGTATACTGTTGAGATATATAGACTGACCCTGTGATAGTGATATATAGACTGACCCTGTGATAGTGATATATAGACTGACCCTGTGCTGCTGATATATAGACTGACCCTGTGATAGTGATATATAGACTGACCCGTTGATAGTGATATATAGACTGACCCTGTGATAGTGATATATAGACTGACCCTGTGCTGCTGATATATAGACTGACCCTGTGAAAGTGATATATAGACTGACCCTGTGATAGTGATATATAGACAGACCCTGTGATAGTGATATAGAGACTGACCCTGTGCTGCTGATATATAGACTGACCCTGTGATAGTGATATATAGACTGACCCTGTGATAGTGATATATAGACTGACCCTGTGATAGTGATATATAGACTGACCCTGTGATAGTGATATATAGACTGACCCTGTGCTGCTGATATATAGACTTGCCCTGTTCTGCTGATATATAGACTGACCCTGTGATAGTGATATATAGACTGACCCTGTGATAGTGATATATAGACTGACCCTGTGATAGTGATATATAGACTGACCCTGTGATAGTGATATATAGACTGACCCTGTGCTGCTGATATATAGACTGACCCTGTGATAGTGATATATAGACTGACCCTGTGATAGTGATATATAGACTGACCCTGTGATAGTGATATATAGACTGACCCTGTGATAGTGATATATAGACTGACCCTGTACTCTACTGTTGAGATATATAGACTGACCCTGTGATAGTGATATATAGACTGACCCTGTGATAGTGATATATAGACTGACCCTGCGATAGTGATACATAGACTGACCCTGCGATAGTGATACATAGACTGACCCTGTGATAGTGATATATAGACTGACCCTGTGATAGTGATATATAGACTGACCCTGTTCTCTCGACGGGCCTTGCTGTTCTCCCACTGTCTCATTTCTCTAACTAACAGACAAACAGGTCCAGAAGAGACCTGGCTGTACAATGACTGCAATAAAACACAAAGTGTGCCTGATCTAAGCAGTATTGAAGACGAGGTGTGCGACCCAAACTAGCACCCTAGCCGCCCCTACATAGTCCACTACTTTTAGCCAGAAGCCTTATGGGTAGCTGTCAAATGTAGTTTACCATATATGGAATAGGGTTCTATTTGGGAGGTATCCTAGGTTACAACATTTACAGTGGTAATTTGCACCCTAGCCCCTACATAGTCCGCTACTTTTAGCCAGAAGCCTTATGGGTAGCTGTCAAAAGTAGTTTACCATATATGGAATAGGGTTCTATTTGGGAGGTATCCTAGGTTACAACATTTACAGTGGTAATTTGCCGTCTCTGCCCTGCCGGACAGGTTAATAGAGAAGAGACATGATTTACTCTCAGCGTTTAGTTTGGAGGAGCATCTATTACGGATATACACTCACACACACACACACACACACACACACACACACACACACACACACACACACACACACACACACACACACACACACACACACACACACACACACACACACACGTAATGTATGCACACACACACACACACCAAACAAACACACACATAATGTATGCACACACACACACACACACACACACACACACACACACACACACACACACACACACACACGTAATGTATGCACACACACACACACCAAACAAACACACACATAATGTATGCACACACACACACACACACACACACACACACACACACACACACACACACACACACACACACACACACACACACACACACACACACACACACACACACACACACACACACACACACACACACACACACACACACAAACACACACACACACCAAACAAACACACACATAATGTATGCGCACACACACACACACACACACACACCAAACAAACAGACACACACACACCCAACAAACACGCACACCAAACACACACATAATGTATGCACACACACACACGCACACACCCATTACTTAGGCACGGCGAGTGAAGGGCAGAATACATTTCCTCTGTTAGTGTTGCGCTGCAGAGAATCTGAGAAGGTGTCACTACGACATGAGTAGATTAGTTTACCTCTAAGAGCCTCGCTGGTTTCCTGCAGTATCTTAAACAACAAAGTAGGTGGAGAGAAATCTCTTCTGACAGCCGCGTGGCTAGCAACAACACCTGGAGCAGTATCCTAGCAACAACACCTGGAGCAGTATCCTAGCAACAACACCTGGAGTAGTATCCTAGCAACAACACCTGGAGCAGTATCCTAGCAACAACACCTGGAGCAGTATCCTAGCAACAACACCTGGAGCAGTATCCTAGCAACAACACCTGGAGCAACAACACCTGGAGCAGTATCCTAGTAACAACACCTGGAGCAGTATCCCAGGTAACCAGACCTTACAGGTAGCCAATCATCTCTTCTGACAGCCACATGGCTAGCAACAACACCTGGAGCAGTATCCTAGCAACAACACCTGGAGCAGTATCCCAGGTAACCAGACCTTACAGTCAGCCAATCATCTCTTCTGACAGCCACATTGCTAGCAACAACACCTGGAGCAGTATCCTAGCAACAGCACCTGGAGCAGTATCCCAGGTAGCCAATCATCTCTTCTGACTTCTGCTATATACAGTAGAGGCTATATACAGTAGAGAGGTTATATAGAGTAGAGAGGCTATATACAGTATAGAGGCTATATACAGTACAGAGGTTATATACAGTAGAGAGGTTATATAGAGTAGAGAGGCTATATACAGTACAGAGGTTATATACAGTAGAGGCTATATACAGTAGAGAGGTTATATAGAGTAGAGAGGCTATATACAGTATAGAGGCTATATACAGTACAGAGGTTATATACAGTAGAGAGGTTATATATAGTAGAGAGGTTATATACAGTAGAGAGGCTATATACAGTAAATCAAATCAAATCAAATGTATTTATATAGCCCTTCGTACATCAGCTGATATCTCAAAGTGCTGTACAGAAACCCAGCCTAAAACGCCAAACAGCAAACAGTGCAGCTGTGGAAGCACGGTGGCTAGGAAAAACTCCCTAGAAAGGCCCAAACCTAGGAAGAAACCTAGAGAGGAACCAGGCTATGTGGGGTGGCCAGTCCTCTTCTGGCTGTGCCGGGTGGAGATTATAACAGAACATGGCCAAGATGTTCAAATGTTCATAAATGACCAGCATGGTCGTATAATAATAAGGCAGAACAGTTGAAACTGGAGCAGCAGCATGGCCAGGTGGACTGGGGACAGCAAGGAGTCATCATGTCAGGTAGTCCTGGGGCATGGTCCTAGGGCTCAGGTCAGTTGAAACTGGAGCAGCAGCATGGCCAGGTGGACTGGGGACAGCAAGGAGTCATCATGTCAGGTAGTCCTGGGGCATGGTCCTAGGGCTCAGGTCAGTTGAAACTGGAGCAGCAGCACGGCCAGGTGGACTGGGGACAGCAAGGAGTCATCATGTCAGGTAGTCGTGGGGCATGGTCCTAGGGCTCAGGTCCTCCGAGAGAGAGAAAGAAAGAGAGAAGGAGAGAATTAGAGAACGCACACTTAGATTCACACAGGACACCGAATAGGACAGGAGAAGTACTCCAGATATAACAAACTGACCCTAGCCCCCCGACACATAAATTACTGCAGCATAAATACTGGAGGCTGAGACAGGAGGGGTCAGGAGACACTAGAGATGTTATATACAGTAGAGAGGCTATATACAGTAGAGAGGATATATACAGTAGAGGGGTTATATACAATAGAGAGGTTATATACAGTAGAGAGGTCATATACAGTAGAGAGGCTATATACAGTAGACGGACTATATACAGTAGAGAGGTTATATACAGTAGAGAGGCTATATACAGTAGAGGGGCTATATAGAGTAGAGGGGCTACATACAGTAGAGAGGCTATATACAGTAGAGAGGCTATATACAGTAGAGAGGCTATATACAGTAGTGAGGCTATATACAGTAGAGAGGCTATATACAGTAGAGAGGCTATATACAGACATCGGTTAGTTAGGCTAATTGAGCTAGTATGTACATGTAGATATGGTTAAAGTGACTATGCATATATGATAAACAGAGAGTAGCAGTAGCGTAAAAGTGGGATAGCACCTAAAGGACTCTCAAACCATGAGCACACAGCCTGGTAAACAGTCTGGCCCTGCGGCCTTGTGAATGTTGACCTGTTTAAAGGTCTTACTCACGTCGGCAACGGAGAGCGTGATCACACGGTCGTCCGGAACAGCCGATGCTCTCATGCATGCCTCAGTGTTGCTTGCCTCGAAGTGAGCATAGAAGTGATTTAGCTCGTCTGGTAGGCTCGTGTCACTGGGCAGCTCGCGGCTGTGCTTTCCTTTGTAGTCTGTAATAGTTTACAAGCCCTGCCACACCCGACGAGCGTCGGAGCCGGTGTAGTAGGATTCACTTTGACTGTTTGATGGTTCGTCTGAGGGCATAGCGGGATTTCTTATAAGCTTCCGGGTTAGAGTCCCGCACCTTGAAAGCGGCGTCTCTACCCTTTAGCTCAGTGTGGATGTTGCCTGTAATCCATGGCTTCTGGTTGGGGTATGTACGTACAGTCACTGTGGGCACGACGTCCTCGATGCACTTATTGATAAAGCCAGTGACAGATGTGATGTACTCCTCAACGCCATCGGAAGAATCCCGGAACATGTTCCAGTCTGTGCTAGCAAAACAGTCCTGTAATTTAGCATCTGCGTCATCTGACCACTTTTTTATAGACCGAATCACTGGTACTTCCTGCTTTAATTTTTGCTTGTACAATGGAATCAGGAGGATAGATTTACCAAATGGAGCGCTTTTTATGTGTCCCTGTGTGTGGAGTACAGGTGATTTAGAATAGTTTTCCCTTTGGTAGCGCATTTAACATGTGGATAAAAATGAGGTAAACCTGATTGAAGTTTCCCTGCATTAAAATCCCCGGCCACTAGGAGCGCCACCTCTGGGTGAGTGGTTTCCTGTTTGCTTATTTCCTTATACAGCTGGCTGAGGCGGTCTTAGTGCATCCATCTGTGGTGGTAAATCAACAGCCACTAAAAGTATAGATGAAAAGTCTCGGGTGTATCCTGTTTCCATTGATCATCCTTGAGATGTTTCTACAACTTGATTGGAGTCCACCTGTGGTAAATTCAATTGATTGGACATGATTTGGAAAGTCACACACCTGTCTATATAAGGTCCCACAGTTGACAGTGCATGTCAGAGCAAAAACCAAGCCGTGAGGTTGATGGAATTATCCGTAGTGTTCTGAGACAGGCTTGTGTTGAGGCACAGATCCAGGCAAGGGTACCAAAAAAATATCCAGTGCATCGAAGGTCTCCAAGAACACAGTGGCCTCCATCATTCTTAAACAGAAGAACTTAGGAACGAGTAAGATGCTTCCTAGAGCCGGCAACCAGTAAGACGCTTCCTAGAGCCGGCAACCAGTAAGACGCTTCCTAGAGCTGGCAACCAGTAAGACGCTTCCTAGAGCCGGCAACCAGTAAGACGCTTCCTAGAGCCGGCAACCAGTAAGACGCTTCCTAGAGCCGGCAACCAGTAAGACGCTTCCTAGAGCCGGCAACCAGTAAGACGCTTCCTAGAGCTGGCAACCAGTAAGACGCTTCCTAGAGCCTGGCAACCAGTTCCTAGAGCTGGCAACCAGTAAGATGCTTCCTAGAGCTGGCAACCAGTAAGACGCTTCCTAGAGCTGGCAACTAGTAAGATGCTTCCTAGAGCCGGCAACCAGTAAGACGCTTCCTAGAGCCGGCAACCAGTAAGACGCTTCCTAGAGCTGGCAACCAGTAAGATGCTTCCTAGAGCTGGCAACCAGTAAGACGCTTCCTAGAGCTGGCAACCAGTAGATGCTTCCTAGAGCTGGCAACCAGTAAGACGCTTCCTAGAGCTGGCAACCAGTAAGACGCTTCCTAGAGCTGGCAACCAGTAAGACGCTTCCTAGAGCTGGCAACCAGTAAGACGCTTCCTAGAGCTGGCAACCAGTAAGACGCTTCCTAGAGCTGGCAACCAGTAGATGCTTCCTAGAGCTGGCTGCCTGGCAAAACTGAGCAATCAGGGGAGAAGGGGCTCGGTCAAGTAGGTGACCAAGAACGCGATGGTCTTTCTGACAGAGCTCCAGAGTTTCTCTGCGGAGATGGGAGAACCTTCCAGAAGGACAACCATCTCTGCAGCATTCCACCAATCAGGCCATTATGGTAGAGTGGAACGGAAGCCACTCCTCAGTAAAAGGCACATGACAGCTCGCTTGGAGTTTGCCAAAAAAATCACCTAAAGGACTCTGACCATAAGAAACAAGATTCTCTGGTCTGTGGCAGCATCATGCTGTGGGGGACTGGGTGACTGGTCATGATGGAGGAAACCTGGCACCATCCCTACGGTGAAGCATGGAGGTGGCAGCATCATGCTGTGGGGATGTTTTTCAGCGACAGGGACTGGGAAAGCACACAGCCAAGACAATGCAGTAGTGGCTTCTGGACAATTCTCTGAATGTCCTTGAGTGGCCCAGTCAGAGCCCGGACATGAACCGGATCGAACATCTCTGCAGAAACCTGAAAATAGCCCTGCAGCAACGCTCTCCATCCTTTACCAAACAAGTTAAATGTCTTTAACCAGTTTTCACAGAGAATAGGTTATATGGACCAATCATATTCCAAAATGGTTCTGATGTGAGAGAGAGAGGGAGAGAGGGGGGAGAGATAGAGAGAGGGGGGGAAGAGAGATTTTATTATTTTATAACTTTTGCGAGTGTCATTTTTACTGTTAATTTATTGTTTCTTTGGAAAAGTTAACATATGCCAATAAATCCCTTAAATGTAAATTTTAGAGAGAGAGAGAGATAGAGAGAATAAATATATTTAGGCCATTAAGTTTCTTCACAGAGCAAGGCCACTTTATGTTAGTTAGGGAGATGGGGGATAAGGGGTGGGGGTGGTGGGGGTGGAATCTGTTCAAAAGACTAAAGTGAAAAATAAGTGAAGTCATTTGTGCCGTGACACGTTGCAGGCAGACTAATGAGAGACATCTAAAGGAACACGAGCACTGAGGACAAGACCATAAGGTAAAAGGATGAGGAGTTAGAGCCTAGACAGACCACCTCTATCAACCCCTTTGATAGAATCTCAAATAAAGACTCGCATATTGCTGTGGTCCCAAAAGGGCTCACTATCCCCTATTGGGCCCTGGTCAAAAGTAGTGCCCTACGTAGGGAATAGGTTGCCAATGGGGACGTATAATTAATTTGCATCCTGTTTTCTCATCTCTGTATCGGTCACTTTATTGGGCCCGTTTAGTATTTCAGCTCAAAGCTTGACAGATTAAAGTAAAAAATATACATAATGTCAACACACATATTAGGAATGTATGCACACAATATTTAAATGAATCGCATCGCGAATTCCACGAAGATTCAGGTTGAAAAGCTTTTTAAAAGGCTTTCCGTCGCCTTTGGTGTGTCTGTCTCCGTCTGATCAGAAGTGTATCTGGCACAGTCAGGCAGAACAGAGACAATCGTTTGTTTTTCCGTGTTTTTGTCAGTTTGGACTGGAGGTAGGTAGCTTCTGGACTTGAGATAGGTAGCTTCTGGACTGGAGGTAGGTAGCTTCTGGACTGGAGGTAGGTAGCTTCCAGGGAGTCTGGACTGGATGGAGGTAGCTTCCGGGGAGTCTGGACTGGAGGTAGGTAGCTTCCGGGGAGTCTGGACTGGAGGGAGGTAGCTTCCAGGGAGTCAGGGAGGTAGGTAGCTTCTGGACTGGAGGTAGGTAGCTTCCAGGGAGTCTGGACTGGAGGGAGGTAGCTTCCGGGGAGTCTGAACTGGAGGGAGGTAGCTTCCGGGGAGTCAGGGAGGGAGGTAGCTTCCAGGGAGTCAGGGAGGGAGGTAGCTTCCAGGGAGTCTGGGAGGTAGGTAGCTTCCAGGGAGTCAGGGAGGTAGGTAGCTTCCAGGGAGTCTGGGAGGTAGGTAGCTTCCAGGGAGTCTGGACTGGAGGTAGGTAACTTCCAGGAGTCAGGGAGGTAGGTAGCTTCCAGGGAGTCTGGAATGGAGGTAGGTAGCTTCCAGGGAGTCTGGACTGGAGGTAGGTAGCTTCCAGGGAGTCAGGAAGGTAGGTAGCTTCCAGGGAGTCAGGGAGGTAGGTAGCTTCCAGGGAGTCTGGGAGGTAGGTAGCTTCCAGGGAGTCTGGACTGGAGGTAGGTAGCTTCCAGGGAGTCTGGACTGGAGGTAGGTAGCTTCCAGGGAGTCTGGACTGGAGGTAGGTAGCTTCCAGGGAGTCAGGGAGGTAGGTAGCTTCCAGGGAGTCTGGACTGGAGGTAGGTAGCTTCCAGGGAGTCTGCACTGGAGGTAGGTAGCTTCCAGGGAGTCAAGGAGGTAGGGAGCTTCCAGGGAGTCAGGGAGGTAGGGAGCTTCCAGGGAGTCTGGACTGGAGGGAGGTAGCTTCCAGGGAGTCTGGACTGGAGGTAGGTAGCTTCCAGGGAGTCAGGGAGGTAGGTAGCTTCCAGGGAGTCTGGACTGGAGGTAGGTAGCTTCCAGGGAGTCAGGGAGGTAGGTAGCTTCCAGGGAGTCTGGACTGGAGGTGGGTAGCTTCCAGGGAGTCTGGACTGGGGGTAGGTAGCTTCCAGGGAGTCAGGGAGGTAGGTAGCTTCCAGGGAGTCTGGACTGGAGGTAGGTAGCTTCCAGGGAGTCTGGACTAGAGGTAGGTAGCTTCTAGGGAGTCAGGGAGGTAGGTAGCTTCCAGGGAGTTTGGACTGGAGTTAGGTAGCTTCCAGGGAGTCTGGACTGGAGGTAGGGAGCTTCCAGGGAGTCTGGACTGGAGGGAGGTAGCTTCCAGGGAGTCTGGACTGGAGGTAGGTAGCTTCCAGGAAGTCAGGGAGGTAGGTAGCTTCCAGGGAGTCTGGACTAGAGGTAGGTAGCTTCCAGGGAGTCTGGACTGCAGGTAGGTAGCTTCCAGGTAGTCTGGACTGGAGGTCGGTAACTTCCAGGGTGTCTGGACTGGAGGTAGGTAGCTTCCAGGGAGTCAGGGAGGTAGGTAGCTTCCAGGGAGTCAGGGAGGTAGGTAGCTTCCAGGGAGTCTGGACTGGAGGTAGGTAGCTTCCAGGGAGTGTGGACTGGAGGTAGGTAGCTTCAAGGGAGTCTGGACTTGAGGTAGGTAACTTCCAGGGATTCTGGACTGGAGGTAGGTAGCTTCCAGGGAGTCAGGGAGGTAGGTAGCTTCCAGGGAGTCTGGACTGGAGGTAGGTAGCTTCCAGGGAGTCAGGGAGGTAGGTAGCTTCCAGGGAGTCAGGGAGGGAGGTAGGTAGCTTCCAGGGAGTCAGGGAGGTAGGTAGCTTCCAGGGAGTCAGGACTGGAGGTAGGTAGCTTCCAGGGAGTCTGGACTGGAGGTAGGGAGCTTCCAGGGAGTCAGGGAGGTAGGGAGCTTCCAGGGAGTCAGGGAGGTAGGGAGCTTCCAGGGAGTCAGGGAGGTAGGGAGCTTCCAGGGTGTCTGGACTGGAGGTAGGCAGCTTCCAGGGAGTCAGGGAGGGAGAGAGCTTCCAGGGAGTCAGGGAGGTAGGAAGCTTCCAGGGAGTCTGGACTGGGGGTAGGTAGCTTCCAGGGAGTCAGGGAGGTAGGTAGCTTCCAGGGAGTCAGGGAGGTAGGGAGGTTCCAGGGAGTCTGGACTGGAGGTAGGTAGCTTCCAGGGAGTCAGGGAGGTAGGTAGCTTCCAGGGAGTCTGGGAGGTAGGTAGCTTCCAGGGAGTCTGGACTGGAGGGAGGTAGCTTCCAGGGAGGGAGGGAGGGAGGTAGCATCCGGGAGTCAGGGAGGTAGGTAGCTTCCAGGGAGTCTGGGAGGTAGGTAGCTTCCAGGGAGGGAGGGAGGTAGGTAGCTTCCAGGGAGTCTGGACTGGAGGGAGGTAGCTTCCAGGGAGTCTGGACTGGAGGGAGGTAGCTTCCAGGGAGGGAGGGAGGGAGGTAGCATCCGGGGAGTCAGGGAGGTAGGTAGCTTCCAGGGAGTCTGGGAGGTAGGTAGCTTCCAGGGAGGGAGGGAGGTAGGTAGCTTCCAGGGAGTCTGGACTGGAGGGAGGTAGCTTCCAGGGAGTCTGGACTGGAGTTAGGTAGCTTCCAGGGAGGGAGGGAGGGAGGGAGGGAGCTAGGTAGGTAGCTTCCAGGGAGGGAGGGAGGGGGAGGGAGGGAGGGAGGGAGGGAGGGAGGGAGGGAGGGAGGGAGGGAGGGAGGGAGGGAGGGAGGGAGGGAGGGATGTAGCTTCCAGGGAGTCTGGACTGGAGGGAGGTAGCTTCCAGGGAGTCTGGACTGGAGATAGGTAGCTTCCAGGGAGGGAGGGAGGGAGGTAGCTTCCAGGGAGGGAGGTAGCTTCCAGGGAGGGAGGGAGGTAGGTAGCTTCCAGGGAGGGAGGGAGGTAGGTAGCTTCCAGGGAGGGAGGGAGGGAGGTAGCTTCCAGGGAGGGAGGGAGGGAGGGAGGGAGGTAGCTTCTGTGGAGTCAGGGAGGTATAGCCCAGCAGAGGATACGTCTCAAATGCCCACCCCCCCTCAAATAACAAAATACTACACTTTACTATAAAATACTACAGTACATACTGTATAATTCTGTAGTAAACTGTAGTATACTGTAGAATACTATAGTATACACTGTAGTGTTCCTCTGTGAAGTGTAGTACTTACTCTAGAATGGTGTAGTATACTGTAGAATACTATAGTAAGCAATGTCTGCAAAAAACACAACACTTTTTTTACTTTAGTAAATACTGATGTCTGGTTGCTTTCCACAAAAACACTGCACTTTTATATCTATAGTAAATACAGCAGATTTTAATTTGCATATATCCTGCCCATTCCCCTCCCCCATTATCCAATTGGTGCCGCCCATAACTGAGAAACCTACGTGTCAAGAATAGGCCATATATTATGTTCCTATGCAGGGAATAGGGTTCTATAGGGCACTGGTCGAAAGTAGTGCACTATATAGAGGGAATAGGGTTCTATAGGGCTCTGGTCTAAAGTAGTGCACTATATAGGGAATAGGGTTCTATAGGGCACTGGTGAAAGTAGTGCACTATATAGAGGGAATAGGGTTCTATAGGACTCTGTTCTAAAGTAGTGCATTATAAATAGGGAATAGGGTTCTATAGGGCTCTGGTCTAAAGTAGTGCACTATGCAGGGAATAGGGTTCTATAGGGCTCTGGTCTAAAGTAGTGCATTATAAATAGGGAATAGGGTTCTATAGGGCTCTGGTCTAAAGTAGTGCATTATAAATAGGGAATAGGGTTGTATAGGGCTCTGGTCTAAAGTAGTGCATTATAAATAGGGAATAGGGTTCTATAGGGCTCTGGTCTAAAGTAGTGCACTATAAATAGGAATAGGGTGCCATTTGGAAAGCAACCAGACATCTGCCCAGAGATACTAACCCCTCATTAGTATTACGAGACAAATCTGTTTCCTGTCCAACCTGTCCCGCCTGTGGCCATGGAGTGTCCAGCGCGTCCAGGAGAGGCTGCGGTCAGGTTACACAAAAACGCCGCTGGACTGCAGTGCCAGCAGTCTGAATGTGTTCTGGTACCTTCTATAGCCAGAGGGGAAATCTGGGTTTTTAACAGGAATAACACATTGAGAGGTGTGTGTGTGTGTGTGTGTGTGGTGTGTGTGTGTGTGTGTGTGTGTGTGTGTGTGTGTGTGTGTGTGTGTGTGTGTGTGTGTGTGTGTGTGTGTGTGTGTGTGTGTGTGTGTGTGTGTGTGTGTGTGTGTGTGTGTGTGTGTGTGTGTGTGCTCACATCCAATTAGATGAATCCAGACGCTTCTTTAAGCTTTCAATATATTCTGGACCAGTTTAACACTCATTTTGTTGTTGATGTTGTTGTTGTTGTTGATGTTGATGATGTTGTTGTTGATGTTGATGATGTTGATGTTGATGATGTTGTTGTTGATGTTGTTGTTGTTGATGATGTTGATGTTGTTGTTGATGTTGATGATGTTGATGTTGATGTTGTTGTTGATGTTGATGTTGTTGTTGTTGATGATGTTGATGTTGTTGTTGATGTTGTTGATGTTGATGATGTTGTTGTTGATGTTGATGATGTTGATGTTGATGATGTTGTTGTTGATGTTGTTGTTGATGTTGATGATGTTGTTGTTGATGTTGATGATGTTGTTGTTGATGTTGTTGATGCTGTTGTTGTTGATGTTGTTGTTTATGTTGATGATGTTGTTGTTGATGTTGATGATGTTGTTGATGCTGTTGTTGTTGATGTTGTTGTTGATGTTGCTGTTGTTGCTGTTGTTGATGTTGTTGTTGATGTTGCTGTTGTTGCTGTTGTTGTTGATGTTGTTGTTGATGTTGATGATGTTGATGATGTTGTTGTTGTTGATGTTGATGTTGTTGATGTTGTTCATAATGTTGTTGAGGACGATGTTGTTGTTGTTGATTATATTGTTGTTGTTATTGTTGATTATGTTGTTTTTGATAATGATGTTGATGATGTTGTTGTTGTTGATGATGTTTTTGTTGTTGTTGATGTTGTTGGTGTTGTTGGTGTAGTTGTTGATGCTGTTGTTGTTTTTGTTGATGTTGTTGTTGTTGCTGTTGTTGTTGTTGATATTATTGTTTCTGTTGATGTTGATGTTGTCGTTGTTGTTGATGCTGTTATTGTACTTATTGATGCTGTTGATGTTGTTGTTGATGTTGTTGTTGTTATTGATGGTCTTGTTGATGTTATTGTTGATGATGATGTTGTTGTTGTTGCTGGTGGGCTGGTTGGTATGCATGCATGCACAAACACGCACACACTCAAAATAAGCAAAGAATAACCACATATATTTACAGTTGAAGTCGGAGGTTTACATACACCTTAGCCAAATACATTTAATTTTCACAATTCCTGACATTTAATCCTAGTATAAATTCCTCCCTGTCTTAGGTCAGTTAGGATCACCACTTTATTTTAATTAGGAATGTGAAATGTCAGAATAATAGCTTTTATTTTTTCATCACATTCCCAGTGGATCCGAAGTTTACATAAACTCAATTAGTATTTTGTAGGATCACCTTTAAATTGTCCAACTTGGGTCTAACGGTTCAGGTAGCGTTCACAAGCATACCACAATAAATTGGGTGAATTTTGGCCCATTCCTCCTGACAGCTGGTGTAACTGAGTCAGGTTTGGCCCATTCCTCCTGACAGAGCTGGTGTAACTGAGTCAGGTTTGGCCCATTCCTCCTGACAGAGCTGGTGTAACTGAGTCAGGTTTGGCCCATTCCTCCTGACAGAGCTGGTGTAACTGAGTCAGGTTTGGCCCATTCCTCCTGACAGAGCTGGTGTAACTGAGTCAGGTTTGTAGGCCTCCTGACAGAGCTGGTGTAACTGAGTCAGGTTTGTAGGCCTCCTTACTCGCACACGCTTTTTTAGTTCTTCCACACATTTTTATTAGGATTGAGGTCAGCGCTCTGTGATGGCAACTCCAAAACCTTGACTTTGTTGTCCATAAGCCATTTTCCATTTGGAAAACCATTTGCGACCAAGCTTTAACTTCCTGACTGATGTCTTGAGATGTTGCTTCAATATATCCACATAATTTTCCTTCCTTGTGAAGCGATCTATTTTGTGAAGTGCACCAGCCCCTCCTGCAGCAAAGCACCCCCACAACATGATGCTGCCCCCCCCGGTTGGGATGGTGTTCTTCGTCTTGCAAGTCTCCCTTTTTTCCTCCAACTGTAACAATGGTCATTATAGCCAAACAGCCCTATTTTTGTTTCATCAGACCAGAGGCATTTCTCCAAAAAGTATGATCTTTGTCTCCATGTGCAGTTGCAAACTGTTGTCTGGCTTTTTTATGGCGGTTTGGGAGCAGTGGCTTCTCCCTCGCTGAGTGGCCTTTCAGGTTATGTCGATATAGGACTCGTTTTACTGTGGATATAGAATTTTATACCTGTTTCCTCCAGCATCTTCACAAGGTCCTTTGCTGCTGTTCTGGGATTGATTTGCACTTTTCGCACCAAAGGACCTTCATCTCTAGGAGACAGAACGCGTCTCCTTCCTGAGCGGTATGACGGTTGAGTGGTCCCATGGTGTTTATACTTGCGTACTATTGTTTGTACAGATGAACGTGGTACCTTCAGGCGTTTGGAAATTGCTCCCAAGGATGAACCAGACTTGTGGAGGTCTGGGTTCTTGGCTGATTTATTTATTTTGATTTTCCTCATGATGTCAAGCGAAGAGGCACTGAGTTTGAAGGTTGGCCTTGAAATACATCCAGAGGAACACCAATAGACTCAAATGATGTCAATTAGCCAATCAGAAGCTTCTAAAGCCATGACATCATTTTCTGGAATTTTCCAAGCTGTTTAAAGGCTCAGTCAACTTAGTGTATGTAAACTTCTGATCCACTGGAATTGTGATACAGTGAATTATAATTGAAATAATCTGTCTGTTAACAATTGTTGGAAAAATGACTTGTGTCATGTACAAAGTAGATGTCCTAACCGACTTGCCAAAACTATAGTTTGTTAACAAGAAATTTGTGGAGTGGTTGAAAAATATGTTTTAATGACTCCAACCTCAGTGTCTGTAAACTAGTTTTAATGACTCCAACCTAAGTGTATGTAAACTAGTTCTAATGACTCCAACCTAAGTGTATGTAAACTAGTTCTAATGACTCCAACCTAAGTGTATGTAAACTAGTTTTAATGACTCCAACCTAAGTGTATGTAAACTAGTTTTAATGACTCCAACCTAAGTGTATGTAAACTAGTTCTAATGACTCCAACCTAAGTGTATGTAAACTAGTTTTAATGACTCCAACCTAAGTGTATGTAAACTAGTTTTAATGACTCCAACCTAAGTGTATGTAAACTAGTTTTAATGACTCCAACCTAAGTGTATGTAAACTAGTTTTAATGACTCCAACCTAAGTGTATGTAAACTAGTTTTAATGACTCCAACCTAAGTGTTTGTAAACTAGTTTTAATGACTCCAATCTAAGTGTATGTAAACTAGTTGTAATGACTCCAACCTTAGTGTGTAAACCTCTGACTTCAACTGTATCTATCTTTGTGTTGTATTAGTCATGTGACTTGACATTTACTTCCTGTCTAAGGTTCCACTCCACTTGGAAATGTTTTTCTTCGGGCTGCTGATGTCTTGGCTTCAACAACGGGAGGAGATTTTCTGTTTGTTTCTGTTTTCCTGATAGTTTTGTAAAGCGGTGCCAAGTGAACTGTCGAACCACAGATTTCTCTGTGATAGAGACGTCTCCCGGGACAGACTGGGGAATATTAGTAAGAGAAAAGCAACAGAAGGAGAGGAGGAGAGGGGGATCCCACGGGATCTGCAGAGGAGAGATATGGACAAATGAACAAGTTACCCAGCAGGCTGCTCTGCCTCATCTCTCTCTCTCTCTTCATCACCCTCTCTCTCTCTTCATCATCCTCCATCTCTCTCTCTCTCTTCATCACGCTCCATCTCTCTCTTCATCACTCTCCACCTCTCTCTCTTCATCACGCTCTCTCTCTCTTCATCACCCTCCATCTCTCTCTCTTCATCACGCTCTCTCTCTTTCTTCATCACCCTCCATCTCTCTCTCTCTCTCTTAATCACCCTCCATCTCTCTCTCTCTTCATCACTCTCTCTCTCTCTCTTCATCACCCTCCATCTCTCTCTCTTCATCACCCTCCATCTCTCTCTCTTCATCACGCTCCATCTCTCTCTTCATCACTCTCCATCTCTCTCTCTCTTCATCACTCTCTCTCTCTCTTCATCACCCTCCATCTCTCTCTCTTCATCACCCTCCATCTCTCTCTCTTCATCACGCTCCATCTCTCTCTTCATCACCCTCCATCTCTCTCTCTTCATCACCCTCCATCTCTCTCTCTTCATCACGCTCCATCTCTCTCTCTTCATCACGCTCCATCTCTCTCTTCATCACTCTCCATCTCTCTCTCTCTTCATCACTCTCTCTCTCTCTCTTCATCACCCTCCATCTCTCTCTCTTCATCACCCTCCATCTCTCTCTCTTCATCACGCTCCATCTCTCTCTTCATCACCCTCCATCTCTCTCTCTTCATCACCTCCATCTCTCTCTCTTCATCACGCTCCATCTCTCTCTTCATCACTCTCATCATCTCTCTCTTCATCACCCTCCATCTCTCTCTCTTCATCACGCTCCATCTCTCTCTTCATCACTCTCCATCTCTCTCTCTTCATCACCCTCCATCTCTCTCTCTTCATCACGCTCCATCTCTCTCTTCATCACTCTCCATCTCTCTCTCTTCATCACCCTCCATCTCTCTCTCTTCATCACGCTCCATCTCTCTCTTCATCACTCTCCATCTCTCTCTCTTCATCACCCTCCATCTCTCTCTCTTCATCACGCTCCATCTCTCTCTTCATCACTCTCCATCTCTCTCTCTCTTCATCACGCTCCATCTCTCTCTTCATCACTCTCCATCTCTCTCTCTCTTCATCACTCTCTCTCTCTCTCTTCATCACTCTCTCTCTCTCTCTTCATCACCCTCCATCTCTCTCTCTTCATCACGCTCTCTCTCTCTTCATCACCCTCCTCTCTCTCTTCATCACGCTCTCTCTCTTTCTTCATCACCCTCCATCTCTCTCTCTTCATCACCCTCCATCTCTCTCTCTCTCTCTTAATCACCCTCCATCTCTCTCTCTCTCTCTTCATCACGCTCTCTCTCTCCATCACCCTCTCTCTCTCTCTCTTCATCACTCTCCATCTCTCTCTCTTCATCACTCTCCATCTCTCTCTCTCTTCATCACTCTCTCTCTCTCTTCATCACCCTCCATCTCTCTCTCTTCATCACCCTCCATCTCTCTCTCTTCATCACGCTCCATCTCTCTCTTCATCACTCTCCATCTCTCTCTCTATTCATCACGCTCTCTCTCTCTCTTAATCACCCTCCATCTCTCTCTCTCTCTCTTCATCACGCTCTCTCTCTCCATCACCCTCTCTCTCTCTCTCTTCATCACCCTCCATCTCTCTCTCTTCATCACCCTCCATCTCTCTCTCTTCATCACGCTCCATCTCTCTCTTCATCACTCTCCATCTCTCTCTCTATTCATCACGCTCTCTCTCTCTCTTCATCACCCTCCATCTCTCTCTCTTCATCACGCTCTCTCTCTTTCTTAATCACCCTCCATCTCTCTCTCTCTCTCTCCATCACCCTCTCTCTCTCTCTCTTCATCACTCTCCATCTCTCTCTCTCTTCATCACTCTCCATCTCTCTCTCTCTTCATCACTCTCCATCTCTCTCTCTCTTCATCACTCTCCATCTCTCTCTCTCTTCATCACTCTCCATCTCTCTCTCTCTTCATCACTCTCCATCTCTCTCTCTCTTCATCACTCTCTCTCTCTCTCCATCACCCCCCATCTCTTCATCACCCCCCATCTCTCTCTCTCTTCATCACGCTCTCTCTCTCTCTCTCTTCATCACTCTCCATCACCCCCCATCTCTTCATCATCCCCCATCTCTCTCTCTCTCTTCATCACTCTCTCTCTCTCTTCATCACCCTCCATCTCTCTCTCTCTTCATCTCTCTCTCTCTCTCTCTTCATCACTCTCCATCTCTCTCTCTCTTCATCACCCTCCATCTCTCTCTCTTCATCACCCTCTCTCTCTCTTCATCACTCTCCATCTCTCTCTCTCTTCATCACGCTCTCTCTCTCTCTTTTCACTCTCCATCTCTCTCTCTTCATCACTCTCCATCTCTCTCTCTCTCTTCATCACGCTCTCTCTCTCTCTTTTTCACTCTCCATCTCTCTCTCTCTTCATCACTCTCCATCTCTCTCTCTTCATCGCGCTCTCTCTCTCTTCATCACGCTCTCTCTCTCTTCATCACTCTCCATCTCTCTCTCTCTTCATCACTCTCCATCTCTCTCTCTCTTCATCACGCTCTCTCTCTCTCTTTTTTTCACTCTCCATCTCTCTCTCTCTTCATCACTCTCCATCTCTCTCTCTTCATCACTCTCCCTCTCTCTCTCTTCATCGCGCTCTCTCTCTCTTCATCATGCTCTTTCTCTCTCTTCATCACTCTCCATCTCTCTCTCTTCATCATGCTCTTTCTCTCTTCATCACACTCTCCATCTCTCTCTTCAACACGCTCTCTCTCTCCATCACTCTCCATCTCTCTCTCTCCATCACTCTCCATCTCTCTCTCTCTTCATCACGCTTTCTCTCTCTCTCTTCATCACTCTCCATCTCTCTCTCTCTTCATCACGCTCTCTCTCTCTTCATCACGCTTTCTCTCTCTCTCTTCATCACTCTCCATCTCTCTCTCTCTTCATCACTCTCCATCTCTCTCTCTCTTCATCACGCTTTCTCTCTCTCTCTTCATCACTCTCCATCTCTCTCTCTCTTCATCACGCTTTCTCTCTCTCTCTTCATCACTCTCCATCTCTCTCTCTCTTCATCACGCTTTCTCTCTCTCTCTTCATCACTCTCCATCTCTCTCTCTCTTCATCACGCTCTCTCTCTCTTCATCACGCTTTCTCTCTCTCTCTTCATCACTCTCCATCTCTCTCTCTCTTCATCACTCTCCATCTTTCTCTCTTCATCACGCTCTCTCTCTCTCTCCATCACTCTCCCTCTCTCTCTCTTCATCACTCTCTCTCTCTCTCTTTATCACTCTCTCTCTCTCTCTTCATCACTCTCCATCTCTCTCTCTTCATCACTCTCCATCTCTCTCTCTTCAACACACTCCCTCTCTCTATTCAACATGCTCTTTCTCTCTCTCTTCCACACACTCCCTCTCTCTATTCAACATGCTCTTTCTCTCTTCATCACTCTCCATCTCTCTCTCTTCATCACGCTCTCTCTCTCTCTCTCTCTTCATCACTCTCCATCTCTCTCTCTTCATCACTCTCCATCTCTCTCTCTTCAACACACTCCCTCTCTCTATTCAACATGCTCTTTCTCTCTCTCTTCCACACACTCCCTCTCTCTATTCAACATGCTCTTTCTCTCTTCATCACTCTCCATCTTTCTCTCTTCATCACGCTCTCTCTCTCTCTTCATCACACTCCATCTCTCTCTCTTCATCACTCTCTCTCTCTCTCTTCATCACTCTCTCTCTCTCTCTTCATCACTCTCTCTCTCTCTCTTCATCACTCTCCCTCTCTCTCTCTTTCATCACTCTCTCTCTCTCTCTTCATCATCATCTCTCTCTTCATCACTCTCTCTCTCTCTCTTCATCACTCTCTCTCTCTCTCTCTTCATCACTCTCTCTCTCTTCATCACTCTCCATCTCTCTCTCTTCATCACTCTCTCTCTCTCTCTCTCTTCATCACTCTCTCTCTCTCTCTCTTCATCACTCTCTCTCTCTCTCTTCATCACTCTCTCTCTCTCTCTTCTCTCTCTCTCTCTCTCTCTCTTCATCCATCTCTCTCTCTTCATCACTCTCCTCTCTCTCTCTTCATCACTCTCCATCTCTCTCTCTTCATCACTCTCCATCTCTCTCTCTCTCTCTCTCTCTTCATCACTCTCCATCTCTCTCTCTTCATCACTCTCCATCTCTCTCTCTCTTCATCACTGTCTCTCTCTCTCTTCATCACTCTCATCTCTCTCTCTTCATCACTCTCTCTCTCTCTCTCTTCATCACTCTCTCTCTCTCTCTTCATCACTCTCTCTCTCTCTTCATCACTCTCCATCTCTCTCTCTTCATCACTCTCCATCTCTCTCTCTCCATCACTCTCTCTCTCTCTCTTCATCACTCTCTCTCTCTCTTCATCACTCTCCATCTCTCTCTCTTCATCACTCTCTCCATCACTCTCTCTCTCTCTTCATCACTCTCTCTCTCTCTCTTCATCACTCTCCATCTCTCTCTCTTCATCACTCTCCATCTCTCTCTCTCTTCATCCTCTCTCTCTCTTCATCACTCTCCATCTCTCTCTCTCTTCATCACTCTCTCTCTCTCCATCACCCCCATCTCTTCATCACCCCCCTCTCTCTCTCTTCATCACGCTCTCTCTCTCTCTCTTCATCATTCTCCATCACCCCCATCTCTTCATCATCTCTCTCTCTCTCTTCATCACTCTCTCTCTTCATCACCCTCCATCTCTCTCTCTCTTCATCTCTCTCTCTCTCTCTTCATCCTCTCCATCTCTCTCTCTCTTCATCACCCTCCATCTCTCTCTCTTCATCACGCTCTCTCTCTCTCTCTTCATCTCTCCATCTCTCTCTCTCTTCATCACGCTCTCTCTCTCTCTCTCTTCATCACTCTCCATCTCTCTCTCTCTTCATCACGCTCTCTCTCTCTTCATCACTCTCCATCTCTCTCTCTCTTCATCACTCTCCATCTCTCTCTCTTCATCTATCTCTCTCTCTCTTCATCACTCTCCATCTCTCTCTCTCTTCATCACCCTCCATCTCTCTCTCTTCATCACCCTCTCTCTCTCTCCATCTCTCTCTCTCTCTCTCTTCATCACCCTCCATCTCTCTCTCTCTTCATCACGCTCTCTCTCTCTCTCTTTTTCACTCTCCATCTCTCTCTCTCTTCATCACTCTCCATCTCTCTCTCTCTTCATCGCGCTCTCTCTCTCTTCATCACGCTCTCTCTCTTCTTCACTCTCCATCTCTCTCTCTCTTCATCACGCTCTCTCTCTCTCTCTTTTTTTCACTCTCCATCTCTCTCTCTCTTCATCACTCTCCATCTCTCTCTCTTCATCACTCTCCCTCTCTCTCTCTCTTCATCACGCTCTCTCTCTCTTCATCACTCTCCCTCTCTCTCTCTCTTCATCGCGCTCTCTCTCTCTTCATCACGCTCTTTCTCTCTCTTCATCACTCTCCATCTCTCTCTCTTCATCACTCTCCATATTTCTCTCCATCACTCTCCATCTCTCTCTCTCTCCATCACTCTCCATCTCTCTCTCTCTTCATCACGCTTTCTCTCTCTCTCTTCATCACTCTCCATCTCTCTCTCTCTTCATCACGCTTTCTCTCTCTCTCTTCATCACTCTCCATCTCTCTCTCTCTTCAACACGCTCTTTCTCTCTTCATCACTCTCCATCTCTCTCTCTTTATCACTCTCCATCTCTCTCTCTTCATCACTCTCCATCTTTCTCTCTTCATCACGCTCTCTCTCTCTCTCTTCATCACTCTCCATCTTTCTCTCTTCATCACGCTCTCTCTCTCTCTCTTCATCACTCTCCCTCTCTCTCTCTTCATCACTTTCTCTCTCTCTCTTCATCACTCCCTCTCTCTCTCTTCATCACTCTCCCTCTCTCTCTCTTCATCACTTTCTCTCTCTCTCTTCATCACTCTCTCTCTCTCTCTTCATCACTCTCCATCTCTCTTCATCACTCTCCATCTCTCTCTCTTCAACACACTCCTCTCTCTATTCAACATGCTCTTCTCTCTCTCTTCCACACACTCTCTCTCTATTCAACATGCTCTTTCTCTCTCTTCAACACACTCCCTCTCTCTATTCAACATGCTCTTTCTCTCTCTCTTCCACACACTCCCTCTCTCTATTCAACATGCTCTTTCTCTCTTCATCACTCTCCATCTCTCTCTCTTCATCACGCTCTCTCTCTCTCTCTCTCTTCATCACTATCCCTCTCTCTCTCTTCATCACTCTCTCTCTCTCTCTTCATCACTCTCTCTCTCTCTCTTCATCACTCTCCATCTCTCTCTCTTCATCACTCTCCATCTCTCTCTCTTCAACACACTCCCTCTCTCTATTCAACATGCTCTTTCTCTCTCTCTTCCACACACTCCCTCTCTCTATTCAACATGCTCTTTCTCTCTTCATCACTCTCCATCTCTCTCTCTTCATCACGCTCTCTCTCTTCTTCACTCTCCATCTCTCTCTCTCTTCATCACTCTCCATCTCTCTCTCTTCATCACTCTCCATCTCTCTCTCTTCAACACACTCCCTCTCTCTATTCAACATGCTCTTTCTCTCTCTCTTCCACACACTCCCTCTCTCTATTCAACATGCTCTTTCTCTCTTCATCACTCTCCATCTCTCTCTCTTCATCACGCTCTCTCTCTCTCTCTCTCTTCATCACTCTCCCTCTCTCTCTCTTCATCACTCTCTCTCTCTCTCTTCATCACTCTCTCTCTCTCTCTTCATCACTCTCCATCTCTCTCTCTTCATCACTCTCCATCTCTCTCTCTTCAACACACTCCCTCTCTCTATTCAACATGCTCTTTCTCTCTCTCTTCCACACACTCCCTCTCTCTATTCAACATGCTCTTTCTCTCTTCATCACTCTCCATCTCTCTCTCTCTTCATCACGCTTTCTCTCTCTCTCTTCATCACTCTCCATCTCTCTCTCTCTTCATCACGCTCTCTCTCTCTTCATCACGCTTTCTCTCTCTCTCTTCATCACTCTCTCTCTCTCTCTTCATCACTCTCCATCTCTCTCTCTTCATCACGCTTTCTCTCTCTCTCTTCATCACTCTCCATCTCTCTCTCTCTTCATCACGCTTTCTCTCTCTCTCTTCATCACTCTCCATCTCTCTCTTCAACACGCTCTTTCTCTCTTCATCACTCTCCATCTCTCTCTCTTTATCACTCTCCATCTCTCTCTTCATCACTCTCCATCTTTTCTCTCTTCATCACGCTCTCTCTCTCTCTCTTCATCACTCTCCATCTTTCTCTCTTCATCACGCTCTCTCTCTCTCTCTTCATCACTCTCTCTCTCTCTTCATCACTCTCCCTCTCTCTCTCTTCATCACTCTCTCTCTCTCTTCATCACTCTCTCTCTCTCTCTTCATCACTCTCCATCTCTCTCTCTTCATCACTCTCCATCTCTCTCTCTTCAACACACTCCCTCTCTCTATTCAACATGCTCTTTCTCTCTCTCTTCCACACACTCCCTCTCTCTATTCAACATGCTCTTTCTCTCTTCATCACTCTCCATCTCTCTCTCTTCATCACGCTCTCTCTCTCTCTCTCTCTTCATCACTCTCCATCTTTCTCTCTTCATCACGCTCTCTCTCTCTCTTCATCACACTCCATCTCTCTCTCTTCATCACTCTCTCTCTCTCTCTTCATCACTCTCTCTCTCTCTCTTCATCACTCTCTCTCTCTCTCTTCATCACTCTCCCTCTCTCTCTCTCTTCATCACTCTCTCTCTCTCTCTTCATCACTCTCCATCTCTCTCTCTTCATCACTCTCTCTCTCTCTCTTCATCACTCTCCCCTCTCTCTCTCTTCATCACTCTCTCTCTCTTCATCACTCTCCATCTCTCTCTCTTCATCTCTCTCTCTCTCTCTCTTCATCACTCTCTCTCTCTTCATCACTCTCCATCTCTCTCTCTTCATCACTCTCTCTCTCTCTCTCTCTCTTCATCACTCTCCATCTCTCTCTCTTCATCACTCTCCATCTCTCTCTCTTCATCACTCTCCATCTCTCTCTATTCAACATGCTCTTTCTCTCTCTCTTCCACACACTCCCTCTCTCTATTCAACATGCTCTTTCTCTCTTCATCACTCTCCATCTCTCTCTCTCTCCATCACTCTCCATCTCTCTCTCTTCATCATCTCTCTCTCTCTCTTCATCACTCTCCCTCTCTCTCTCTTCATCACTCTCTCTCTCTCTCTTCATCACTCTCCATCTCTCTCTTCTTCATCACTCTCTCTCTCTCTCTCTTCATCACTCTCTCTCTCTCTCTCTCTTCATCACTCTCTCTCTCTCTCTTCATCACTCTCCATCTCTCTCTCTTCATCTCTCTCTCTCTCTCTCTCTCTTCATCACTCTCTCTCTCTTCATCACTCTCCATCTCTCTCTCTTCATCACTCTCTCTCTCTCTCTCTCTCTTCATCACTCTCTCTCTCTCTCTCTCTCTCTCTCTCTCTCTCTCTTCATCACTCTCCATCTCTCTCTCTTCATCACTCTCCATCTCTCTCTCTTCATCACTCTCCCTCTCCCTCTCTTCAACACGCTCCCTCTCTCTCTCTATTCAACACGCTCTCTCTCTCTCTCTTCATCACTCTCTCTCTCTCTCTCTCTCTTCATCACTCTCTATCTCTCTCTCTTCATCACTCTCCATCTCTCTCTCTCTTCATCACTCTCTCTCTCTCTCTTCATCACTCTCCATCTCTCTCTCTCTTCATCACGCTCTCTCTCTCTCTTCATCACTCTCTCTCTCTCTCTCTTCATCACTCTCTCTCTCTCTCTTCATCACTCTCCATCTCTCTCTCTTCATCACTCTCTCTCTCTCTTCATCACTCTCCATCTCTCTCTCTTCATCACTCTCTCTCTCTCTCTTCATCACTCTCCATCTCTCTCTCTTCATCACTCTCCATCTCTCTCTCTTCATCACTCTCTCTCTCTTCATCACTCTCCATCTCTCTCTCTTCATCACTCTCTCTCTCTCTTCATCACTCTCCATCTCTCTCTCTTCATCACTCTCCATCTCTCTCTCTTCATCACTCTCTCTCTCTCTCTTCATCACTCTCCATCTCTCTCTCTTCATCACTCTCCCTCTCTCTCTATTCAACATGCTCTTTCTCTCTCTCTTCATCACTCTCCATCTCTCTCTCTTCAACACACTCCCTCTCTCTATTCAACATGCTCTTTCTCTCTCTCTTCAACACACTCCCTCTCTCTATTCAACATGCTCTTTCTCTCTCTCTTCAACACACTCCCTCTCTCTATTCAACATGCTCTTTCTCTCTTCATCACTCTCCATCTCTCTCTCTTCATCACGCTCTCTCTCTCTCTCTCTCTTCATCACTCTCCATCTTTCTCTCTTCATCACGCTCTCTCTCTCTCTTCATCACACTCCATCTTTCTCTCTTCATCACGCTCTCTCTCTCTCTTCATCACTCTCCATCTCACTCTCTTCATCACGCTCTCTCTCTCTCTCTCTTCATCACTTTCCCTCTCTTTCTCTTCATCACTTTCCCTCTCTCTCTTCATCACTCCCCCTCTCTCTCTTCATCATGCTCTCTCTCATCACTCTCCCTCTCTCTCTCTTCATCATGCTCTCTCTCTCTCTCATCACTCTCCCTCTCTCTCTCTTCATCATGCTCTCTCTCTCTCTCATCACTCTCCCTCTCTCTCTCTTCATCATGCTCTCTCTCTCTCTTCACCATGCTCTCCCTTTCTCTCATCACTCCCATGCTCTCTCTCTTCATCATGCGGTCTCTCTCTCTTCATCATGCATCTCTCTCTTCATCACGCCCCTCACTCTCTTCATCACACTCCTTCTCTTTCTCTTCATCACTCTCCATCTCTCTCTTCATCACTCTCCCTCTCTCTCTCTCTTCATCACACTCCTTCTCTCTCTCTTCATCATGCTCTCCCTCTCTCTCTTCATCACACTCCTTCTCTTTCTCTTCATCACTCTCCATCTCTCTCTTCATCACTCTCCCTCTCTCTCTGTTCATCATGCTCTCTCTCTCTCTCCATCACACTCCCTCTCTCTCTTCATCACTCTCCCTCTCTCTTCATCATGCTCTCTCTCTCTCTCTCCATCACTTTCCCTCTCTTCATCACGCTCCCTCTCTCTCTCTTCATCACTCTCCCGCTCTCTCTCTTCATCACTCTCCCGCTCTCTCTCTTCATCACTCTCCCGCTCTCTCTCTTCATCACGCTCCCTCACTCTCTCTTCATCACACTCCTTCTCTTTCTCTTCATCACTCTCCATCTCTCTCTTCATCACTCTCCCTCTCTCTCTCTCTTCATCATGCTCCCTCATTTTTGGGTCAGTCACAGTGGCCAAGTATTCTGCCACTGTGTACTCTCTGTTCAGGCCTAAATAGCATTCTAGTGTGCTCTGTTTTTGGTGAATTCTTTCCAATGTGTCCAGTAATTATCTTTCTGTTTTCTGATGATTTGGATGGTTCTAATTGTGTTGCTGTCCTGGGGCTTTGTGTGGTCTGTTTGTGTTTGTGAACAGAGCCTCAGGACCAGCTTGCTTAGGGGACTCTTCTCCAGGTTCACTTCTCTGTAGGCGATGGCTTTGTTATGGAAGGTTTGGGAATCGCTGCCTTTTAGGTGGTTGTAGAATTTCTGGATTTTGATAATTATTTGGTATCAGCCTAATTCTGCTCTCTATGCATTATTTGATATTTTACATTGTACACTGAGGATATTTTTGCAGAATTCTGCGTGCATGTTTGTCCCATTTTGTGAATTATCGGTTGGTGAGCAGGACTCCAGACCTCACAACCATAAAGGACAATGGTTTCTATAACTGATTCAAAGTATTTTAGCCAAATCCTAATTGGTATGCGGAATGTTCCTTTTGATGGCATCAGCTTTGTGGATGTTACCTGTTGCTGTTGATGGTTAGGGCGAGGTATATATTTGTTTGGGTGCTCTGGGGCAATGGTGTCTAGATGGAATTTGTATTTGTGGTCCTGGCAATTGGACCTACTTGGTTCGGGACAAGTACCAGATCATCAGCAAACGGCATTTGACTTCGGGTTCTAGTAGGGTGAGGCCGGGTGCTGCAGACTTTTCTAGTGCCCTCGCCAAGTCGTTGATATATATGTTGAAGAAGGTGGGGCTTTGCTGCATCCTGTCTCACCCCACGGCCCTGTGGAAAGAAATGCGTGTGTTTTTTGCCAATTCTAACGCACACTTGTTGTTTGTGTACATGGACATCCCCCAACACCACTTTTCATCAATTTGTATGGCATACCCTCATGTCAAATTGAGTCAAAGCAATTTTGAAATTAAAAAGCATGTGAAATCTTTGCCTTTGTTTTGGTTTGTTTGGTTGTCAATTAGTGTGCAGGGTGAATGCGTGGTCTGTCGTACCGTAATTTGGTAAAAAAGCTAATATGATATTTGCTAAGTACATAGTTTTCACAATGTACGAGTCTGCTGGTAATGATATATGCAGAGGGTTTTCCCAAGGTTGCTGTTGACTCATATCCCCTGGTAGTTAATGACAATGCAGAGGATTTTACCAATGTTGCTGTTGACTCATATCCTGGTAGTTAATGACAATGCAGAGGATTTTACCAATGTTGCTGTTGACTCATATCCCTGATAGTTAATAATAATGCAGAGGGTTTCCCCAAGGTTGCTGTTGACTCATATCCCCTGGTAGTTAACGGGGTCAAATTTGTCTCCACTTTTGTGGATTCATGTGATCAATCCTTAGTTCCAAATATTGGAGAATTTGCCAGAGCAGAGGATGATGTTAAAGAGTTTAAAGCCAATTGGAGTTTGTGATCTCTATATTGTATCATTTCATTGTTGATACCTTCAATCCCACAGGCCTTTTTGTGTCAGAGGGTTTGTTTCATCCAGTGTAGTTGGAGAATCCAGTGGGTTCTGGTCATCTTTAATAGTTGATTCTAAAATTTGTATTCGACCATGTAAATGTTTTGCTGTTTGTTCTTTGTTATAGAGCCAATCAGATTGGAGAAGTGGTTTATCCATACATCTCCATTTGGACAGATAATTCTTCACAATGTTGTTTGTTTAGAGTTTTCCAATTTTCCCAGAAGTGGTTGGAGTCTAAGGATTCTTCAATTACATTGAGCTGATTTCTGACGTGCAGTTCCTTCTTTTTCCACAGTGTATTTCTGTTTTGTTTTAGTGATTCCCCATAATGAAGGCTTAGACTCAGGTCTCAGAATCAGGTTTTCTAGGTCCCTCTGTTTTGGTGATTCATAATGAAGGCTTAGACTCAGGTCTCAGAATCAGGTTTCTGGGTCTCTCTGTTTTAGTGATTCACCATAATGAAGGCTTAGACTCAGGTCTCGAATCAGGTTTTCTGGGTCTCTCTGTTTTAGTGATTCACCATAATGAAGGCTTAGACTCAGGTCTCAGAATCAGGTTTTCTGTCTCTGTTTGTTTTAGTGATTCACCATAATTGTTGATACAGTTATCCTGTGTGTGTGTGTATCCTGTGTGTGTTTTCTTTTCTCTCCTTCTCCCTCACAGGTGAAAACCATCACTCCCCAATCAGTCAACAATCAATCATCAATCAGAAGACACACCTCCTCCTATTTCCTGACCTATCACAGTTCCTTCCCCATGGTTTAAAAAACCCCATCGTTTGTTTGTTCTAAATCTCGAGCTCAGCTCAATCTCTCTGTAAATGCCATGTCTGTAGGTCTTTGTGTTTCACTCTCGCTTTATGTCTTAACCTCTCTTTCGTTTAAGCACCTCATAGCACTTTGTCATCACCTGTGAGTATTGTTTTTGTTTATGGTGTTTGTGTTTGATTGCTGGTGGGAAAAGGGAAACCAAGACAAGTCGCCCATGGGCATACACTACCCGTAGGGGTGAACTTTGTTAAATACACTAGTTAGAACTGGGCGGACCACCCACTGTATTTTTGGTTAGTTAGTTAGCTGTTGTTAAAGTAGGCTAGTCTAGCTTAGGGGTGTTTTTGAATACTTATTGTTTCTTTCCTTGGGTCCAGCTCAGCCCCTTTTCCTGCTCCCCACATTACCGTGTGTTTATAAATAAACCTAGAGTTTGATGGTAGATTTTGTTGTCGTGGTTATTTCGTGCACACTTTTACTTTGTCACAATAATAATTTGCATGAGTTATGTTACGGGTCTCATTACCATCCCCTAGACTGTCGGGCCAAAAGGGATTAAGTAACAATAATGAAGGCTTAGACTCAGGTCTCAGAATCAGGTTTTTCTGGGTCTCTCTGTTTTAGTGATTCACCATAATGAATGCTTAGACTCAGGTCTCAGAATCAGGTTTTCTGGGTCTGTATTGTTTTAGTGATTCACCATAATGAATGCTTAGACTCAGGTCTCAGAATCAGGTTTTCTGGGCCTCTCTGTTTTAGTGATTCCCATAATGAAGGCTTAGACTCAGGTCTCAGAATCAGGTTTTCTGGTGTCTGTATTGTTTTAGTGATTCACCATAATGAAGGCTTAGACTCAGGTCAGGTTTTCTGGGTCTCTCTGTTTTAGTGATTCACCATAATGAAGGCTTAGACTCAGGTCTCAGAATCAGGTTTTCTGGGTCTCTGTATTGTTTTAGTGATTCACCATAATGAAGGCTTAGACTCAGGTCTCAGAATCAGGTTTTCTGGGTGTCTATTGTTTTAGTGATTCACCATAATGAAGGCTTAGACTCAGGTCTCAGAATCAGGTTTTCTGGGTCTCTCTGTTTTAGTGATTCACCATAATGAAGGCTTAGACTCAGGTCTCAGAATCAGGTTTTCTGGGTCTCTCTGTTTTAGTGATTCACCATAATGAAGGCTTAGACTCGGGTCTCAGAATCAGGTTTTCTGGGTCTCTGTATTGTTTTAGTGATTCACCATAATGAAGGCTTAGACTCAGGTCTCAGAATCAGGTTTTCTGGGTGTCTGTATTGTTTTTAGTGATTCACCATAATGAAGGCGTAGACTCAGGTCTCAGAATCAGGTTTTCTGGGTCTCTCTGTTTTAGTGATTCACCATAATGAAGGCTTAGACTCAGGTCTCAGAATCAGGTTTTCTGGGTCTCTCTGTTTTAGTGATTCACCATAATGAAGGCTTAGACTCAGGTCTCAGAATCAGGTTTTCTGGGTCTCTCTGTTTTAGTGATTCACCATAATGAAGGCTTAGACTCAGGTCTCAGAATCAGGTTTTCTGGGTCTCTCTGTTTTAGTGATTCACCATAATGAAGGCTTAGACTCAGGTCTCAGAATCAGGTTTTCTGGGTCTCTCTGTTTTAGTGATTCACCATAATGAAGGCTTAGACTCAGGTCTCAGTCAGGTTTTCTGGGTCTCTGTATTGTTTTAGTGATTCACCATAATGAAGGCTTAGACTCAGGTCTCAGAATCAGGTTTTCTGGGTCTCTGTATTGTTTTAGTGATTCACCATAATGAAGGCTTAGACTCAGGTCTCAGAATCAGGTTTTCTGGGTCTCTGTATTGTTTTAGTGATTCACCATAATGAAGGCTTAGACTCAGGTCTCAGAATCAGGTTTTTCTGGGTCTCTGTATTGTTTTAGTGATTCACCATAATGAAGGCTTAGACTCAGGTCTCAGAATCAGGTTTTCTGAGTCTCTCTGTTTTAGTGATTCACCATAATGAAGGCTTAGACTCAGGTCTCAGAATCAGGTTTTCTGGGTCTCTCTGTTTTAGTGATTCACCATAATGAAGGCTTAGACTCAGGTCTCAGAATCAGGTTTTCTGGGACTCTCTGTTTTAGTGATTCACCATAATGAAGGCTTAGACTCAGGTCTCAGAATCAGGTTTTTCTGGGCTCTCTGTTTTAGTGATTCACCATAATGAAGGCTTAGACTCAGGTCTCAGAATCAGGTTTTCTGGGTCTCTCTGTTTTAGTGATTCACCATAATGAAGGCTTAGACTCAGGTCTCAGAATCAGGTTTTCTGGGTCTCTGTATTGTTTTAGTGATTCACCATAATGAAGGCTTAGACTCAGGTCTCAGAATCAGGTTTTCTGGGTCTCTGTATTGTTTTAGTGATTCACCATAATGAAGGCTTAGACTCAGGTCTCAGAATCAGGTTTTCTGGGTCTGTATTGTTTTAGTGATTCACCATAATGAAGGCTTAGACTCAGGTCTGTATTGTTTTAGTGATTCACCATAATGAAGGCTTAGACTCAGGTCTCAGGTTTTCTGGGTCTCTGTATTGTTTTAGTGATTCACCATAATGAAGGCTTAGACTCAGGTCTCAGAATCAGGTTTCTGGGTCTCTGTATTGTTTTAGTGATTCACCATAATGAAGGCTTAGACTCAGGTCTCAGAATCAGGTTTTCTGGGTCTCTGTATTGTTTTAGTGATTCACCATAATGAAGGCTTAGACTCAGGTCTCAGAATCAGGTTTTCTGGGTCTCTGTATTGTTTTAGTGATTCACCATAATGAAGGCTTAGACTCAGGTCTCAGAATCAGGTTTTCTGGGTCTCTGTATTGTTATAGTGATTCACCATAATGAAGGCTTAGACTCAGGTCTCAGAATCAGGTTTTCTGGGTCTCTGTATTGTTTTAGTGATTCACCATAATGAAGGCTTAGACTCAGGTCTCAGAATCAGGTTTTCTGGGTCTCTGTTTTAGTGATTCACCATAATGAAGGCTTAGACTCAGGTCTCAGAATCAGGTTTTCTGGGTCTCTCTGTTTTAGTGATTCACCATAATGAAGGCTTAGACTCAGTTCTCAGAATCAGGTTTTCTGGGTCTCTCTGTTTTAGTGATTCACCATAATGAAGGCTTAGACTCAGGTCTCAGAATCAGGTTTTCTGGGTCTCTGTTTTAGTGATTCACCATAATGAAGGCTTAGACTCAGGTCTCAGAATCAGGTTTTCTGGGTCTCTGTATTGTTTTAGTGATTCACCATAATGAAGGCGTAGACTCAGGTCTCAGAATCAGGTTTTCTGGGTCTCTGTATTGTTTTAGTGATTCACCATAATGAAGGCTTAGACTCAGGTCTCAGAATCAGGTTTTCTAGGTCTCTGTATTGTTTTAGTGATTCACCATAATGAAGGCTTAGACTCAGGTCTCAGAATCAGGTTTTCTGGGTCTCTGTATTGTTTTAGTGATTCACCATAATGAAGGCTTAGTCTCAGGTCTCAGAATCAGGTTTTCTAGGTCTCTGTATTGTTTTAGTGATTCACCATAATGAAGGCTTAGACTCAGGTCTCAGAATCAGGTTTTCTGGGTCTCTCTGTTTTAGTGATTCACCATAATGAAGGCTTAGACTCAGGTCTCAGAATCAGGTTTTCTGGGTCTCTCTGTTTTAGTGATTCACCATAATGAAGGCTTAGACTCAGGTCTCAGAATCAGGTTTTCTGGGTCTCTGTATTGTTTTAGTGATTCACCATAATGAAGGCTAGACTCAGGTCTCAGAATCAGGTTTTCTGGGTCTCTCTGTTTTAGTGATTCACCATAATGAAGGCTTAGACTCAGGTCTCAGAATCAGGTTTTCTGGGTCTCTGTATTGTTTTAGTGATTCACCATAATGAAGGCTTAGACTCAGGTCTCAGAATCAGGTTTTCTGGGTCTCTCTGTTTTAGTGATTCACCATAATGAAGGCTTAGACTCAGGTCTCAGAATCAGGTTTTCTGGGTCTCTCTGTTTTAGTGATTCACCATAATGAAGGCTTAGACTCAGGTCTCAGAATCAGGTTTCTGGGTCTCTGTATTGTTTTAGTGATTCACCATAATGAAGGCTTAGACTCAGGTCTCAGAATCAGGTTTTCTAGGTCTCTCTGTTTTTAGTGATTCACCATAATGAAGGCTTAGACTCAGGTCTCAGAATCAGGTTTTCTGGGTCTCTGTATTGTTTTAGTGATTCACCATAATGAAGGCGTAGACTCAGGTCTCAGAATCAGGTTTTCTGGGTCTCTGTATTGTTTTAGTGATTCACCATAATGAAGGCTTAGACTCAGGTCTCAGAATCAGGTTTTCTGGGTCTCTGTTTTAGTGATTCACCATAATGAAGGCTTAGACTCAGGTCTCAGAATCAGGTTTTCTGGGTCTCTCTGTTTTAGTGATTCACCATAATGAAGCTTAGACTCAGGTCTCAGAATCAGGTTTTCTGGGTCTCTGTATTGTTTTAGTGATTCACCATAATGAAGGCTTAGACTCAGGTCTCAGAATCAGGTTTTCTGGGTCTCTCTGTTTTAGTGATTCACCATAATGAAGGCTTAGACTCAGGTCTCAGAATCAGGTTTTCTGGGTCTCTGTATTGTTTAGTGATTCACCATAATGAAGGCTTAGACTCAGGTCTCAGAATCAGGTTTTCTAGGTCTCTGTATTGTTTTAGTGATTCACCATAATGAAGGCTTAGACTCAGGTCTCAGAATCAGGTTTCTGGGTCTCTGTATTGTTTTTAGTGATTCACCATAATGAAGGCTTAGACTCAGGTCTCAGAATCAGGTTTTCTAGGTCTCTGTATTGTTTTAGTGATTCACCATAATGAAGGCTTAGACTCAGGTCTCAGAATCAGGTTTTCTGGGTCTCTCTGTTTTAGTGATTCACCATAATGAAGGCTTAGACTCAGGTCTCAGAATCAGGTTTTCTGGGTCTCTCTGTTTTAGTGATTCACCATAATGAAGGCTTAGACTCAGGTCTCAGAATCAGGTTTTCTGGGTCTCTGTATTGTTTTAGTGATTCACCATAATGAAGGCTTAGACTCAGGTCTCAGAATCAGGTTTTCTGGGTCTCTCTGTTTTAGTGATTCACCATAATGAAGGCTTAGACTCAGGTCTCAGAATCAGGTTTTCTGGGTCTCTGTATTGTTTTAGTGATTCACCATAATGAAGGCTTAGACTCAGGTCTCAGAATCAGGTTTTCTGGGTCTCTCTGTTTTAGTGATTCACCATAATGAAGGCTTAGACTCAGGTCTCAGAATCAGGTTTCTGGGCCTCTCTGTTTTAGTGATTCACCATAATGAAGGCTTAGACTCAGGTCTCAGAATCAGGTTTTCTGGTCTCTCTCTGTTTTAGTGATTCACCATAATGAAGGCTTAGACTCAGGTCTCAGAATCAGGTTTTCTGGGTCTCTCTGTTTTAGTGATTCACCATAATGAAGGCTTAGACTCAGGTCTCAGAATCAGGTTTTCTGGGTCTCTGTATTGTTTTAGTGATTCACCATAATGAAGGCTTAGACTCAGGTCTCAGAATCAGGTTTTCTGGGTCTCTCTGTTTTAGTGATTCACCATAATGAAGGCTTAGACTCAGGTCTCAGAATCAGGTTTTCTGGGTCTCTCTGTTTTAGTGATTCACCATAATGAAGGCTTAGACTCAGGTCTCAGAATCAGGTTTTCTGGGTCTCTGTATTGTTTAGTGATTCACCATAATGAAGGCTTAGACTCAGGTCTCAGAATCAGGTTTTCTGGGTCTCTGTATTGTTTTAGTGATTCACCATAATGAAGGCTTAGACTCAGGTCTCAGAATCAGGTTTTCTGGGTCTCTGTATTGTTTAGTGATTCACCATAATGAAGGCTTAGACTCAGGTCTCAGAATCAGGTTTTCTGGGTCTCTGTATTGTTTTAGTGATTCACCATAATGAAGGCTTAGACTCAGGTCTCAGAATCAGGTTTTCTGGGTCTCTGTATTGTTTTAGTGATTCACCATAATGAAGGCTTAGACTCAGGTCTCAGAATCAGGTTTTCTGGGTCTCTGTATTGTTTTAGTGATTCACCATAATGAAGGCTTAGACTCAGGTCTCAGAATCAGGTTTTCTGGGTCTCTGTTTTAGTGATTCACCATAATGAAGGCTTAGACTCAGGTCTCAGAATCAGGTTTTCTGGGTCTCTCTGTTTAGTGATTCACCATAATGAAGGCTTAGACTCAGGTCTCAGAATCAGGTTTTCTGGGTCTCTCTGTTTTAGTGATTCACCATAATGAAGGCTTAGACTCAGGTCTCAGAATCAGGTTTTCTGGGTCTCTGTATTGTTTTAGTGATTCACCATAATGAAGGCGTAGACTCAGGTCTCAGAATCAGGTTTTCTGGGTCTCTGTATTGTTTTAGTGATTCACCATAATGAAGGCTTAGACTCAGGTCTCAGAATCAGGTTTCTGGGTCTCTGTTTTAGTGATTCACCATAATGAAGGCTTAGACTCAGGTCTCAGAATCAGGTTTTCTGGGTCTCTCTGTTTAGTGATTCACCATAATGAAGGCTTAGACTCAGGTCTCAGAATCAGGTTTTCTGGGTCTCTCTGTTTTAGTGATTCACCATAATGAAGGCTTAGACTCAGGTCTCAGAATCAGGTTTTCTGGGTCTCTGTATTGTTTTAGTGATTCACCATAATGAAGGCTTAGACTCAGGTCTCAGAATCAGGTTTTCTGGGTCTCTCTGTTTTAGTGATTCACCATAATGAAGGCTTAGACTCAGGTCTCAGAATCAGGTTTTCTGGGTCTCTATTGTTTAGTGATTCACCATAATGAAGGCTTAGACTCAGGTCTCAGAATCAGGTTTTCTGGGTCTCTGTTTTAGTGATTCACCATAATGAAGGCTTAGACTCAGGTCTCAGAATCAGGTTTTCTGGGCCTCTCTGTTTTAGTGATTCACCATAATGAAGGCTTAGACTCAGGTCTCAGAATCAGGTTTTCTGGGTCTCTGTATTGTTTTAGTGATTCACCATAATGAAGGCTTAGACTCAGGTCTCAGAATCAGGTTTTCTAGGTCTCTGTATTGTTTTAGTGATTCACCATAATGAAGGCTTAGACTCAGGTCTCAGAATCAGGTTTTCTGGGTCTCTGTATTGTTTTAGTGATTCACCATAATGAAGGCTTAGACTCAGGTCTCAGAATCAGGTTTTCTAGGTCTCTGTATTGTTTTAGTGATTCACCATAATGAAGGCTTAGACTCAGGTCTCAGAATCAGGTTTTCTGGGTCTCTCTGTTTTAGTGATTCACCATAATGAAGGCTTAGACTCAGGTCTCAGAATCAGGTTTTCTGGGTCTCTCTGTTTTAGTGATTCACCATAATGAAGGCTTAGACTCAGGTCTCAGAATCAGGTTTTCTGGGTCTCTGTATTGTTTTAGTGATTCACCATAATGAAGGCTTAGACTCAGGTCTCAGAATCAGGTTTTCTGGGCTCTCTGTTTTAGTGATTCACCATAATGAAGGCTTAGACTCAGGTCTCAGAATCAGGTTTCTGGGTCTCTGTATTGTTTTAGTGATTCATAATGAAGGGTCTCTGTATTGTTTTAGTGATTCACCATAATGAAGGCTTAGACTCAGGTCTCAGAATCAGGTTTTCTGGGTCTCTCTGTTTTAGTGATTCACCATAATGAAGGCTTAGACTCAGGTCTCAGAATCAGGTTTTCTGGGCCTCTCTGTTTTAGTGATTCACCATAATGAAGGCTTAGACTCAGGTCTCAGAATCAGGTTTTCTGGGTCTCTCTGTTTTAGTGATTCACCATAATGAATGCTTAGACTCAGGTCTCAGAATCAGGTTTTCTGGGTCTGTCTGTTTTAGTGATTCACCATAATGAAGGCTTAGACTCAGGTCTCAGAATCAGGTTTTCTGGGTCTCTCTGTTTTAGTGATTCACCATAATGAATGCTTAGACTCAGTGTCTCAGAATCAGGTTTTCTGTCCCTGTATTGTTTTAGTGATTCACCATAATGAAGGGCTTAGACTCAGGTCTCAGAATCAGGTTTTCTGGGTCTCTGTATTGTTTCTTAGTGATTCACCATAATGAAGGCTTAGACTCAGGTCTCAGAATCAGGTTTTCTGGGTTCTGTATTGTTTTAGTGATTCACCATAATGAAGGCTTAGACTCAGGTCTCAGAATCAGGTTTTCTGGGTCTCTGTATTGTTTTAGTGATTCACCATAATGAAGGCTTAGACTCAGGTCTCAGAATCAGGTTTCTGGTCTCTGTATTGTTTTAGTGATTCACCATAATGAAGGCTTAGACTAGGTCTCAGAATCAGGTTTTCTGGGTTCTGTATTGTTTTAGTGATTCACCATAATGAAGGCTTAGACTCAGGTCTCAGAATCAGGTTTTCTGGGTCTCTGTATTGTTTTAGGATTCACCATAATGAAGGCTTAGACTCAGGTCTCAGAATCAGGTTTTCTGGGTCTCTGTATTGTTTTAGTGATTCACCATAATGAAGGCTTAGACTCAGGTCTCAGAATCAGGTTTTCTGGGTCTCTGTTTTAGTGATCACCATAATGAAGGCTTAGACTCAGGTCTCAGAATCAGGTTTTCTGGGCCCTGTTTTAGTGATTCACCATAATGAAGGCTTAGACTCAGGTCTCAGAATCAGGGTTTTCTGGGTCTTCTGTTTTAGTGATTCACCATAATGAAGGCTTAGACTCAGGTCTCAGAATCAGGTTTTCTGGCCCTGTATTGTTTTAGTGGATTCACCATAATGAAGGCGAGACTCAGGTCCTGGTGAATCAGGTTTTCTGGGTCTCTGTATTGTTTTAGTGATTCACCATATGAAGGCTTAGACTCAGGTCTCAGAATCAGGTTTTCTTGCCCTGTTTTAGTGATTCACCATACGAAGGCTAGACTCAGGTCTCAGAATCAGGTTTTCGGGTCTCTGTTTTAGTGATTCACCATAATGAAGGCTTAGACTCAGGTCTCAGAATCAGGTTTTCTGGGGTCTCTCTGTTTTAGTGATTCACCATAATGAAGGCTTAGACTCAGGTCTCAGAATCAGGTTTTCTGGGTCTCTGTATTGTTTTAGTGATTCACCATAATGAAGGCTTAGACTCAGGTCTCAGAATCAGGTTTTCTGGGTCTCTGTATTGTTTTAGTGATTCACCATAATGAAGGCTTAGACTCAGGTCTCAGAATCAGGTTTTCTGGGTCTCTGTATTGTTTTAGTGATTCACTATAATGAAGGCTTAGACTCAGGTCTCAGAATCAGGTTTTCTAAACTCTGTATTGTTTTAGTGATCACCATAATGAAGGTTAGACTCAGGTCTCAGAATCAGGTTTTCTGGGTCTCTGTATTGTTTAGTGATTCACCATAATGAAGGCTTAGACTCAGGTCTCAGAATCAGGTTTTCTGGGTCTCTGTTTTAGTGATTCACCATAATGAAGGCTTAGACTCAGGTCTCAGAATCAGGTTTTCTGGGTCTCTGTTTTAGTGATTCACCATAATGAAGGCTTAGACTCAGGTCTCAGAATCAGGTTTTCTGGTCCTCTGTTTTAGTGATTCACCATAATGAAGGCTTAGACCTCAGGTCTCAGAATCAGGTTTCTGGGTCTCTGTATTGTTTTTTTAGTGATTCACCATAATGAAGGCGTAGACTCAGGTCTCAGAATCAGGTTTTCTGGGTCTCTGTATTGTTTTAGTGATTCACCATAATGAAGGCTTAGACTCAGGTCTTCAGAATCAGGTTTTCTGGGTCTCTGTTTTAGTGATTCACCATAATGAAGGCTTAGACTCAGGTCTCAGAATCAGGTTTTCTGGCCCTGTTTTAGTGATTCACCATAATGAAGGCTTAGACTCAGGTCTCAGAATCAGGTTTTCTGGGTTCTGTTTGTAGTGATTCACCATAATGAAGGCTTAGACTCAGGTCTCAGAATCAGGTTTTCTGGGTCCCTTCTGTTTTAGTGATTCACCATAATGAAGGCTAGGACTCAGGTCTCAGAATCAGGTTTTCTGGTCACTGGTTTTTGTGTTGATTTGTTTCTCAATTTCTTTCTTGTTTTTTTTTTTTGCATTCTTCATCAAACCATTTGTCATTGTTGTTGATTTTTTCATTTGTCTGCTTTTGACATTTCTTTATTTGAAAGGGAAGCTGCTCTAATTCTGACCATAGTTTGCGTTGTATGTTTTTATGTTTTGTTTGGTCACGGTGTGATCTGGAGTGGGCATTCTATGTTACATGTCTAGTTTGTCTGTTTCTATGTTTGGTTTGATATGGTTCTCAATCAGAGGCAGGTGTTAGGCATTGTCTCTGATTGGGAACCATATTTAGGTAGCCTGTTTGGTGTTGGGTTTTGTGGGTGATTGTTCCTGTCTCAGTGTTTGTTTGCACCAGATAGGGTTGATTAGGTTGGTTTTTTTTACCGTTTATTGTTTTTGTATACTGTTCGTGGTTTCATCTTTATTAAAGATTTATTCAAGTAACCACGCTGCATTTTGGTCCGCCTCCTTCAACTCGAGAAACCGTTACAAGCTGAGAAGTCAATATGATGTCCACGTTTTCATCTGCAGAGTTTACACCTTTGCAGGATGGGATGGGGCGGGGGGGGTAATAGTGGGGGCATTGGGTCTGTTGCAGGATGGGGTGGGGGGGTGTAATAGTGGGGGGTTTGGTTTGTTGCAGGATGGGGCGTTTATGGGGGTAGTAATAGTGGGGTTGGGTCTGTTATAGGATGGGGCGGGGGTGTAATAGTGGGGGCTGGGTCTGTTGCAGGATGGGGTGTGGGGGGTGTAATAGTGGGGTTTGGTTTGTTGCAGGATGGGGCGATGGGGGTGTAATAGTGGGGGGTTGGGTCTGTTATAGGATGGGGCGTGGGGGGTGTAATAGTGAGGGTTGGGTCTGTTGCAGGGTGGGGCGGGGGGGTGTAATAGTGGGGGGTTGGGTCTGTTTCAGGATGGGGCATGGGGGATGTAATAGTGGGGGGTTGGGTCTGTTGCTCTGCTCCTGGCCTGGGCATATGTCCTGCTGTCATGTTGAGGTCCTTTGCGGGGGCATGAGGTGGGCTGAAGAGGTGTAGGTCTGTGTTGGGGGTATAGTGATTCTGTGTTCTGGGTGTTGGTCCTCTTGTCTCAGGTCTTTCAGGAAGGGGTCTTACAGGTTTTATTTTGTTTAATTAAATGTATTTTATTTCACCTTTATTTAACCAGGTAGGCCAGTTGAGAACAAGTTCTCAATTACAACTGCGACCTGGCCAAGATAAAGCAAAGCAGTGTGACACAAAATAACAACACAGTTACACATGGAATAAACAAACATACAGTCAATAATACAGTAGAACAATATATATACAGTGTGTTCAAATGAAGTAAGTTTGTTAATCACACTGTCATCTCAGATTTTCAAAATATGCTTTACAGCCAACGCTAGACAAGCATTTGTGTAAGTTTATCATAGCCTAGCATAGCATTATGCCATGCTAGCAGCAGGCAACATTTTCACGAAAATAAGAAAAGCAATCAAATTAAATCATTTACCTTTGAAGAACTTCTGATGTTTTAACTCAGGAGACTCCCAGTTAGATAGCAATGTTCCTTTTTTCCAAAAATATTATTTTGTAGGCGAAATAGCTCCGTTTGTTCTTCACGTTTGGCTGAGAAATGCGGTCACTACAACGCCAAACTTTTTCCAAATTCGCTCCATAATATCTACAGAAACATGGCAAACGTTGTTTAGAATCAATCCTCAAGGTGTTTTCACATATCTATTCGATAATATATCCACCGACAATTGGTTTCTCATTAGACGATTGGAATAATGGCTACCTCTGTACTTTAAGCAAGATTTTCTGTGGATCCATCATGTGACCACTTGCTCAATGTGGTCCTACGGCTATTCTTCAACATAAATGCGTAAAAAGACGTCACAATGCTGTAAACACCCTGGGGAATACGTGAGAAAGTGTAAGCTCATTCGTAGCCCATTCACAGCCATATAAGGAGTCACTGGCATGCAGCGCTTTCAAAATATGGGGGCACTTCCTGATTGATTTTTATCTGGGCTCTTCGTGATGTAACATCAATTCTGTGGCACCTACAGACATTATATTTGCAGTTTTAAACGCTAGAGTGTTTTCTATCCAAAGCTGTCATTTATATGCATAGTCGAGCATCTTGTCGTGACAAAATATCCAGTTTAACGGAACGTTTGATCCAAAATGAAATACCGTTAAAACTGTTCAATAATGTTCCACTGGAGAATTCCTTGTCTTTAGGAATGCAATGGAGCCGCAGCTACCTTCACGTGAGCGCATGTGATCAGCTCATGGCCTTGTGACAGACTCCTTTGAAACAGCTCTCTATTCTCTCCCCCATCACAGTAGAAGCCTGAAACAATGTCTAAAGACTGTTGACATCTAGCGGAAGCCTTTGGAAGTGCAAGCGGACCCAATTTACACTGTATCTTGGATAGGCGAAGAGTTGAAAACCTACAAACCTCAGATTTCCCACTTCCTGGTTGGATTTTATCTCAGGTTTTTGCCTGCCATATGAGTTCTGTTGTACTCACAGACATCATTCGAACAGTTTTAGAAACTGCAGAGTGTTTTCTATCCAGATATATCCAATAATATGCATATCTTAGCTTCTGGGCCTGAGTAGGAGGCTGTTTACTCTGGGCACCTTATTCATCCAAGCTACTCAATACTGCCCCCTAGCCATAAGAAGTGAAATAAACAATAAAAATGAACAGTAAACACTGAAAGAAGTTCCAAAAGAATAAACACATTTCAATATACAGTGTTTTAACGATGTGCAAATAGTTCAAGTACAAAAAGGGACAATAAATAAATATAAATATGGGTTGTATTTCAAATGATGTTTGTTCTTCAACGGTTGATCACGTGGTAACAGGTCACAAATCTTGCTGCTGTGCCGTCACACTATGATATTTCACCCTGTAGATGTGGGAGTTTATCAAAATCAGGTTTGTTTTTTGATATGTTACATCCAACCTCTGTGGGACGTCGCCTGTTTCTCCGTTTTGCTATTTGCCATCTTATGTCCAGGTGTCAAATGGCACACTGTGCCCTACATAGTGCACTACTGTTGGCCAATGTCCTATGAGCCCTATATAGGGAACGGTTGTACTGATGGAAGGGCTCCTCTATCATCAGGCCAACAGATTGATAGCCCTCAAGGGCCTCCTCCACACAGAGACATTAGCTGAAAGGAGATATGGATCAGATTTTTATTAAAGAGAAACCCTGAAGGAGTATAAATATTTAAGTAAGTTAAACACACTGCTGTGGCTCCGAGGAGACATTTTATTACTGCCCTGCTGAAGGTGGAGTTTGAGGTTGCTTAAAATAATGGTGATTAGAGAAGAGAGTTGGAGTGTGTGTGTGTGAGTGTGTGTGTGTGTGTGTGTGTGGAATTAATCAGTGGAGCTGTAGCTGAGCATACTTTAAGATTGAGCAAATTGAAGAGAATGAGGTAGGGGGAAGAGAGGGGGAAGAGAGGGGGAAGAGAGGGGGGAAGAGAGGGGGAAGAGAGACTATTTGCACATGTGAATGTAATGAATGTGTAATGTTTCACTGTGAATGTAATGAATGTGCAATGTTTACACATGGTACAGAGTCAAACTGGGTTAAACAGCCATTAAACTGGGTTAAACAGCCATTAAACTGGGTTAAACAGCCATTAA